>NW_017309303.1:51004-52972 GCF_000935625.1 Nanorana parkeri
GATTGGAAGCCAGTGCAGGGAGTGGCAGAGGGGGGCGGGGGATGGAAGCCAGTGCAGGGATCGGCAGAGGGGGGTTGCATACACTGAGCGGTTGGTCAGGTGGATGAATCTAGCAGCTGCATTCATGATAGACTGAAGGGGGGAGGAGCCTGTGTAGAGGTTGGCCAATAAGGAGGGAGCTGTAATAATGAAGACGAGAGATAACAAGTGAGTGTATGAGTAGTTTTGCGGTGTCATTGGTGAGGAAGGGGCGTATTTTGGAGATGTTACGAAGGTGAAGGCGGCAGGATTTGGATAGTGATTGGATGTGGGGAAGAGAGGTCCGAGTCCAGGATGACACCTAGGACCTTGCCATGGGGGGGAGGGGTGGATAGTTGTGTTAGATTATTGTTACTGTTCCCAACAACAACATTGAAATAGTCATTGAGAGTGTTGTAACTCAATCCAACATCCGGGCTTGATTGAAGGGAATGTAGAACGTGCGTGGTGGAGAGTAGCTGGTAGTCAAAGTGGTTTGATGGTGCCAAGGACCTACACTTCTGCCGAACTCTATGGTAATCGGTTAGGGGTTTCATGGAGGTTAGAAGAGCTGCAGTCAAAACCAGTCAACCCCACATTTGGATTGTCCCAATCTCCATGCAGCAGGTGGCAGACCAAATGAAGGAAGCACCGAAATGTGGACTAGGAACCACCAGCAGAAAAACCTTCAATGTCTCCCGGGCCCTCCTCAGCTCTAAGATGTTAGAAGAACAAGAAAGAAGACAATTCCAAGCTGGGCCCACAAGTACCGACAATGTGCCACCCAACCCTGGAGAGTGGCATCTGTAGTAACAGTCTCCATGGTCATTTGGCTTGCCAGGAGAGAAGTTGGGATGTTGTGTCCACCATCGAAGGTCTTGTCTGATCACGTGTGTGGGATTCAGATGGGCTGGTGAGGGGAATCATGATTTGACTTGCTCAAGATGCACAATTGGAGCTTTTGTGCCCACTGAACCATCGGAGCAGAGACAGTAAGAGCCCCCAAGAATCTCATGCGCTGACCAACTGTGAAATAAGGAGGAGAGGAGTTAGACTTTGACTGGATTTGGACAATCTTCTCCTTCTCTTGCTATGGGAACCGGAAGGTAGGCATCCTTGAGGTCCACTGACACATCCAATCCCAGATGTTCTCTGGCTATGGGAACCTGAAGGTAGGCATCCTTGAGGTCCACTGACACATCCAATCCCAGATGTTCTCTTGCTATGGGAACCTGAAGGTAGACATCCTTGAGGTCCACTGACACATCCAATCCCAGATGTTTTCTGGCTATGGGAACCTAAAGGTAGGCCTCCTTGATGTTCACCGACACATGCAATCCCAGATGTTCTCTGGCTAGTGGCTATGGGAACATGAAGGTAGACATCCTTGAGGTCCACCAACACATCCAATCTCAGATGTTCTCTGGCTATGGGAACATGAAGGTAGGCATCCTTGAGGTCCACTGACACATCCAATCTCAGATGTTCTCTGGCTATGGGAACCTAAAGGTAGACATCCTTGAGGTCCACCGACACATCCAATCTCAGATGTTCTCTGGCTATGGGAACATGAAGGTTTGGCATCCTTGAGGTCCACTGACACATCCAATCCCAGACGGAGGTCATGTTTTGTAGGGATTCTTGAAAAATGGAGATGCAGGCCTCTCTAGACATCATTCAGAAGCCAGAAATGCAAAATCCTCTGCCCAGATCTTGACAAAAAGAGAGTCTTCCTCCAACTGATACCCCCTCCCCAGTGCAGGTAATACTTCATCAAGTCTTCTCTGAAGCCTTGGATTCTTGGCTGTCAATTGCCCAACAAAGGAACGCTGGTTCAAATGCCAAGAATCCAAGGCCAGTAGGACCATAAATCTTTGTATTGGTCTCAAGACCTTATTCCAGAGTGAAAAGGCTGCTGACAGCTTCTCTCCTCCTGTATGAGGAAGGCCA
>NW_017309303.1:53096-56416 GCF_000935625.1 Nanorana parkeri
CCCCCCCAGTTACGCAGTGGATTGTGCCATCCAAAGTCTTACCAAACAGAGCAGCACCCATAAACGGCATGGTGCATAAACCTTGTTTGGAGGCTGAGTCAATGTTTTAGCCAGAGGGCCCATCTACAGAACAGAATGCGTCATACTCTTGAGGCCGGCTTGACCAGATCTATGGTGGCCTCAGTGGCGTAACAATCACCATAGCGACCCAGGCGGTCGCTATGGGGCCCGGAGCACAGTGGGGCCCGGCCAGATGCCGTGCTGGCCGCCTGGGTCGCTATGGGATCTTCTGCTGCTGGATTTCACTGGCGTCTGAAGACGAACACGCCGCTATTCAGATCATCTGCGCAGCGGCGCGTTCTTCTCCGCAGTCAATGAGAGCCGGCATCAGTGGGGGGAGCAGGCTGGACCCGGTGTTCTACCCTGTCGCGAGCCTCTGACGTCACCGGCAGTGGAGGAGGAGGCGGCGGGGCCCGTGCTCGGCAGCAGGGGATGAGGCGGCCTTGGTGATGAAGAAGGAGGCGGGCCCGGCGACGGAGGAGGTAGGGAGTGCGACCAGCCCACCTGAGGGTGATCCTGCAGAGCCCACCATAGAGAGTCTACAGTGGGCTCTGCAGGGTCACCCTCAGGTGGGATCTCGAGTGGGCTCTGCAAGGGGTATAACTAGAAATCACGGGGGCCCCATACAACATTTTGCTATGGGGCCCTGTGATTTCTAGTTACGCCCCTGTGGCCTCCATTATAATATCCGATGACAGTCTCAGGTCCTCTACCCCTGCGATGGCTGACTTATCCTCTGTTTCCGTCCCCGAGGAACTACACAGAGTGCTGCCCGGCATGTAGAAGTGCTCAGTGCTACATGAAGATCAAATAAAAAACGTGGCCATGGGTTTGTTTCCATCCTGTGACCGCCTCGGGGGGGGGGGGATGACGACATTCATGACAGTGGCCGAAAAAAGGATAACCATGCCGATCACTGACCAACCGAGTCTTGGGAAGAGTCCATGTAGCCTGAAACACATCACATCCCCATTGACCTGTCTTTCGTCATGAAGGACAACACATGCAGTTCCTCTAAAGCCTCCTTGGAACAGAAAGTATCAAAACGTCTTAACTCCATCACATATCTCAAAATGAAGAGGATTTATTCATTTCGGCACAGTGGGCGGAGTCATGCAAATTGTTCCTTTACGCCCCATCAGCCAGATACGAATGGAATGAGACATGAATTGCTTCCGTCACCGCGCTGGACACTGATTCGGAGGGAGGGCCCATCAACCTCCGCTATGTCCCACTACGATCCCTTCACCGCTTCGATTAGGCCGTAAAATCATTCGGGACAGGTCCTCTTCAGCTTATGTTTGGACTGTGTCATTTGTACCCTTTTATAATGCGGTGTGCAGCGCGCTGTAATGTATTAATGAAGCGTTACGATAACGTCGGAGACCTCAAGCTGGGCATAGTATTTTATTTGGGCCTAAAAAAGTACCTTACATAATAATATACCAACATTCATAACCTGTTCAATGTAAAAGAAAAACAACAAAAAATTTACACATATTAAGATGTCCTCATCTGCATCAGGCAATTGTTCTACGGATGCTACAGCTACTAAAATCCCGGCAAACATTTGTCGTAGGCATTAGTGGACATGGGGTGTTTGATGTGCAGTCAGATTTCAGTGCAAAACAGGATGCGCGCTCAGTGGATCTTCTGGTGTTTGCGAAGGTCTGATTTCTGAGAGAAACATTTCCCGCACTCCGAACACGGAAAAGGCCGCTCGCCCTTGTGAATCCTCTGGTGCCTAAGAAGGCTTCCCTTTTGATTAAAACTGCTCCCGCACTCTGCGCAGGAAAAGGGACGCTCGCCAGTGTGAATTATATGGTGCCTAAGGAGGAGTCTTAGCTCTATGAAACATTTCCCGCACACCGGACATGAAAAAAGGTGCTCGCCTGTGTGAATTCTAAGGTGTCTGTTAAAGTCCCCTTTCTGAATAAAAGACTTCCCGCATTCTGGGCAGGAAAAGGGATGTTCCCCCGTGTGAATCTTTTGGTGCCTAGAAAGGTCCCCTTTCTCGATAAAACCTTTCCCGCACTCTGGGCACTGAAAAGGACGCTCATTTGTGTGAGTCTTCTGATGTCTAAGAAGGTATTGTTTCCGAGTGAAGCTTTTCCCACACTCGGGACAGGAAAAAGGACGCTCACCCGTGTGGTTCCTCTGGTGTATAACAAGGCTTTCTTTTTTAATAAAACATTTCCTGCACTCCAAACATGAGAAAAGAGCCTCGTCATTGTGAAGTCTCTGGAAATCTTTTTTCCGCGTAAAACATTTCCCGCCCTCTGAACGTGGGAAAGGTTGCTCGTTTGTGTTGGTTCTTTGGTCCGCAGCGGGAGACGACTCTTTTATAGAAGACTGATCCTTTTGGGAACACGGGGGTGTTTTACGTCCCTCCGAGGTATTCTGGACGTCACCTGCACCTCCCGCAGAGAAACATTTTAGGAACATCGAAAACATTGATGTTGTACAACATATTACATAGTATTTGAGGTGGAATAAAGACACTGGTCCATCAAGTCCAACCTTCACCTTTGTTAGATGAGTAAATGAGTGGGTGGTGGAGATACGTTGACGATGTTCTTGTAGAAGAAGACTTCACAACTCACACCTCACGACTCAACTCACACCTCACTACTCAACTGACCACCACTCAACTCACCCCTCACCACTGACCTCACCACTCAACTCATCCCTCAACTCACACCTCACACCTCTCAACTCACCCCTGACCTCACCACTCAACTCACCCCTCAACTCACACCTCTCAACTCACCCCTGACCTCCCCACTCAACTCACCCCTCAACTCACCCCTCAACTCACCCCTCAACTCACCTCACCACTCAACACACCTCTCAACTCACCACTGACCTCACCACTCAACTCACCCCTGACCTTACCACTCAACTCACCACTCAACTCACCCCTCACCACTGACCTCACCACTCAACTCACCCCTCACCACACCCCTCACCTCACCACTCAACTCACCCCTCACCACTCAACTCACCACTCAACTGACCCCTCAACTCACCACTCACCTCACCACTGACCTCACCACTCAACTCACCCCTCACCTCACCCCTCAACTCACACCTCACCACTGACCTCACCCCTTAACTCACCCCTCACCTCACACCTCACCACTCAACTCACCCCTCACCACTGACCTCACCACTCAACTCACACCTCACCACTCAACTCACCCCTCACCACTCACCTCACCACTCAACTCACCCCTCACCACTCCACTCACCCCTCCACA
>NW_017309303.1:56618-58026 GCF_000935625.1 Nanorana parkeri
CTCAACTCACACCTCACCACTCAACTCACCCCTCACCACTCAACTCACCACTCAACTCACCCCTCACCACTCACCTCACCCCTCACCTCACCACTCAACTCACCCCTCACCACACACCTCACCTCACACCTCACCACTCAACTCACCCCTCACCACTCAACTCACACCTCACCACTCAACTGACCACCACTCAACTGACCCCTCACCACTGACCTCACCCCTCAACTCACCACTGACCTCACCACTCAACTCACCCCTCACCACTCACCTCACCCCTCAACACTGACCTCACCACTCAACTCACCCCTCAACTGACCACCACTCAACTGACCCCTCACCACTGACCTCACCACTCAACTCACACCTCACCACTGACCTCACCACTCAACTCACACCTCACCACTCAACTGACCACCCCTCAACTCACACCTCAACTCACCCCTCACTACTCAACTGACCTCACCACTCAACTCACACCTCATCTCACCCCTCACCTCAGCCTTCCTGAAGTAAATGAACAAGTATCTGTATTTTGTATAGAAGACCTATATCTAGAGAAGACTCCTGCCGTTCATTTGCCACCATACCTCCAACCTCACCTGTAGACAGCAGATCACCGCTCACACACATCTCTTCTTCTTCCTCTTTAACCTCGACCTTTATATACATTTTGTCTTCACCCTAAACCAGAAGAATGACAGAAAAATGAGACCTTCAAATGTGTGAGTACCCATCACCTAAGACTACACGGAAGAACATAGTCTCACTCAGTCTAGAGTGGCTTGAGTTCTGTGTACCTGATCATGGTGGGGGAGGGTGAGATCTTCCTGGGTGGGATCCCGGGAATACAGGGGGCGGGGACATCTCTCTGGTGGGTTCCTCTTACTGGATCCATCTGTAGGAGACACACACACTGACTGAATACATTGTTTCTATGTGTGTATCAGATGATGGGGGATGTAGGCGGAGCCTCCGTACTGCTCTCTCCTCTTACCCGGTGATGTGAGGGGCGGCTCATTCTCCATCACCACGCCCTTGTGGAGATCATCTCACCGGATTGTATGAATGTTTACAATAATCCGTACACCAGAACATTGTGTTTAGTCTTTACCTGAGCCGGTATCTAGAGAAGGTTTCTCCGGTTTACTAGTCGCCACCATCCCGACCTTCTCGGTAGAGAGCCGACCATCCATCGCGTACATCTCATCTTCTTCCTCTTTAACCTCAACCTTCATGTCCATCTCATCTTCATCCTAGACCAAAGCAGTGGTGGAGAATAACACCTTCAACTTCTATGGGACATTATAGCGTGGGCATGGAAGGGTCTGGAAGACATGTCTACATGCAGGATGTAAACACCACTTGAGACCACAACTGCCGCAGAGAGGAAAGTATGGATTGGGTGTGT
>NW_017309303.1:58262-60967 GCF_000935625.1 Nanorana parkeri
TTTTGTATTTTACTTACATTCTCAGTCCTAACCGCTCACCTCTCCCATCAGTAGCTCAGAGATCTTGTTGATGACGGCTAGAATGTTCTGCTTGTTCCTCTCTGTTGTCACGGAGTGAGGCGAGGAAGGCATATGGAGGTGGCTGCTGGGTGGCAGATGCTCATTAGATGTCTTCTTCACCACTTCATAATCCTATTAACAAGAGACATAATCATTCTCCGTATTGGAGGAATCCTCCTCAGAGCTACAGAATCCTTAGAGTGATGTCATGTGACCTCCCAGAATCCTCCTCACCTCTCCGGTCAGCAGGTAGATGATCTCCAGGGTGAGGTCCAATATCCTCTCAGTCATGTGACTCCGCTTCTTCTCCATGCTCATGGATGTGGTCATGTGATCTGTAGAGGACTCTCCTTTCTCTATGGATAGTAGATGAGCAATATTTCATCTTATACATTATGATCAATGTCCCCTCTGTACAGAGACTGGCTCAGTGTTCTCTCTACAGCACTGCGGTATATGTCAGAGCTATATATATACACTATATTGCCTAAAGTATCGGGACGCCTTTACACGCACATGAACTCTAATGGCATCCCAGTCTTAGTCCGTAGGGTTCAGTATTGGGTTGGCTCCGCCCTTTGCATCCTCTGTACAGAGACTGATGTGACTGGGGGGGGAGGGGACATTAGAGTGTAAGCTCCTCTGTACAGAGACTGATGTGACTAGCTCAGTGTTCTCTGTACAGCGCTGCGGTATATGTCAGTGATATATAAAATAATATCTTATTACCTCCTCTGCTGCCAGTTCCAGCAATGTCTCCTCTCTACTTCCTCTCAACTCACCTCTCACCCGGAACTTCCTGTCTGTGGTTTCCAGAGACACTTCCTGTGTCTGCGTTCCACTGGACATAAGACAGAGGTTAGGCTCCGCACCCTGTCTGGTATCGGTGAGATCGCCGCCTTGTGGAGAGTAGTGGAACTGCAGCCTTCATTGCAAAGCCTTATACAAATGGCTCTCCTGGGGTTCTGTGGGAGTTGATCCATCACACTCCGGCCGGGGGCGAGTCTGTTACCCGCTTTGGATGGTGGAATAGAATAAAGGGACAGTCACCATTTATACAGACTGCAGCCTCTGTTGTGGTGACCCGGCCTCCTCTGACCAGACTCTCAGTAAGATTGTCAAGCAATTGCACACAATGTACAGAGACTGGAAGCGTGGTTCCTACGTTGTGGGATCCGGTCACCCCGGAAGGATCCGGCAGGGGGTATTACGGGCAGCCGGGCAACAACTGTGTGAGCTTGCCTAAGCTTTCAATATGATTGGCCCCCCTTTTGTGTTACCAGCAACCCAATGATGTCTGCCAGGGAAAGATTACACAACAAATACACATACTGAGTATGAACATGGGACTCCGTGGAGACTCTCCGAGACGGGTTGTTGTTGTAGTATAAGAGAATCGCCCTTCTGTTTAGTATGATCATGCGAGGATTGTAAACTGACACACACACACATACACACACACATATATACACACACACACATATACACACACACATATATACACACACACACATATATACACACACATATATACACACACACACACACACATATACACACACACATATACACACACATACATACACACACACATACATACACACACAGACATATATATACACACTACATATACATACATACAGACACACATACACAAACTCAGTTGCAGCTTAACAACAATTCATGAAGTTTATTAACTAGCTCTTTACTTTATATGCTTTGTAATCATCATCATCATTCTGACTGCGCGTGCACCTAAATCTTATCTATGGAGAGAGAGAGAAGAGAATAGACTTGTGCGCCGTCAAAAAATTCGTTCCGTTTCGTTATATCCGTTATTTCATATTTCGTGTCTGAAACTCAATTCGGATTCGTACGAAATACGGATTTTCGTTAGTTTCGGCACATTTCCCTAACTTTACGAACATTCGTTATGATGAAGTTAAAAAGCAAAGTACATTTATATCGGAGTCGATGTGGTCGTTGTTTTTTTATCCGAAATACGAATTCCGTATTTCGGAGTTTAAAAAAACCATCAACTCCGATATAAATGTATTTTGCTTTTTACCTTCAATATAACGAATGTTCGTAACGGAACGAAAATACGTCAACGGAATTTCGTATTTCCTGCCTGTGTATTGTAATGCGACTCTCAGCAGCAGCGGATTCGTATTTCGTATAAAAAACAAATCTTGTCATGTTGTTCAACCTCATTTACAGGGGTAATATTAGTTCCCGTTTCAAAGAAATTCGGATCCGAAATTCGTTAACGGAATTTCGTATTTCGGATATAATTCGGAAACTGCAATTCGGATTTCGTATGCTTCCGAATTTCAGGAAAATTCCTACGCATTTCGATTCGTAACGAAAACGAATCGTACATGTCTAGAAGAGAGGGGGGAAGGAGAGAAGAGAAGAGAGAGGGGAAGGAGAGAAGAGAAGAGAGAGGGGAAGGAGAGAAGAGGAGAGAGAAGAGAGAGGGGAAGGAGAGAAGAGGAGAGAGAAGAGAGAGGGGAAGGAGAGAAGAGAAGAGAGAGGGGAAGGAGAGAAGAGGAGAGAGAAGAGAGAGGGGAAGGAGAGAAGAGAGAGGGGAAGGAGAGAAGAGGAGAGAGAAGAGAGAGGGGAAGGAGAGAAGAGGAGAGAGA
>NW_017309303.1:61475-61746 GCF_000935625.1 Nanorana parkeri
TTACTTATACTGTCATAGTATTCACCTTGTCATCCGGTTCCTATCAGTTATAGTCCAGGCACTTACCTGCAGCCTCCGTAGTGCAACTTACCATTGGGTAAAGCAGAACTCCCCTCTATAATATTCAAACAGCAGAATCCCCTTTACAAAGAAATCCCATTAGGGGAGCTCTCCAGTGAACAAGTAGCTCTATAGTATGTAGTATATCACAAGATTTTTAATTAACATAGAAAAATATAAAGGTAAAGCACCTAATACATGACATTTAAAA
>NW_017309303.1:61771-78632 GCF_000935625.1 Nanorana parkeri
ACACACACACATATACACACACACACACACATATACACACACACATATATACACACACATATATACACACACACACACACACATATACACACACACATATACACACACATACATACACACACACATACATACACACACAGACATATATATACACACTACATATACATACATACAGACACACATACACAAACTCAGTTGCAGCTTAACAACAATTCATGAAGTTTATTAACTAGCTCTTTACTTTATATGCTTTGTAATCATCATCATCATTCTGACTGCGCGTGCACCTAAATCTTATCTATGGAGAGAGAGAGAAGAGAATAGACTTGTGCGCCGTCAAAAAATTCGTTCCGTTTCGTTATATCCGTTATTTCATATTTCGTGTCTGAAACTCAATTCGGATTCGTACGAAATACGGATTTTCGTTAGTTTCGGCACATTTCCCTAACTTTACGAACATTCGTTATGATGAAGTTAAAAAGCAAAGTACATTTATATCGGAGTCGATGTGGTCGTTGTTTTTTTATCCGAAATACGAATTCCGTATTTCGGAGTTTAAAAAAACCATCAACTCCGATATAAATGTATTTTGCTTTTTACCTTCAATATAACGAATGTTCGTAACGGAACGAAAATACGTCAACGGAATTTCGTATTTCCTGCCTGTGTATTGTAATGCGACTCTCAGCAGCAGCGGATTCGTATTTCGTATAAAAAACAAATCTTGTCATGTTGTTCAACCTCATTTACAGGGGTAATATTAGTTCCCGTTTCAAAGAAATTCGGATCCGAAATTCGTTAACGGAATTTCGTATTTCGGATATAATTCGGAAACTGCAATTCGGATTTCGTATGCTTCCGAATTTCAGGAAAATTCCTACGCATTTCGATTCGTAACGAAAACGAATCGTACATGTCTAGAAGAGAGGGGGGAAGGAGAGAAGAGAAGAGAGAGGGGAAGGAGAGAAGAGAAGAGAGAGGGGAAGGAGAGAAGAGGAGAGAGAAGAGAGAGGGGAAGGAGAGAAGAGGAGAGAGAAGAGAGAGGGGAAGGAGAGAAGAGAAGAGAGAGGGGAAGGAGAGAAGAGGAGAGAGAAGAGAGAGGGGAAGGAGAGAAGAGGAGAGAGAAGAGAGAGGGGAAGGAGAGAAGAGAAGAGAGAGGGGAAGGAGAGAAGAGAGATATATATCAGTTCAGATATATTGTATAGTCCCTAAATCTTCAAATGTACCGCTCCTCACTGATGACAGGAGAAGCCAGATAGTCCCAAGGCCTTAAAAGCATGGGAAGCAGTATTGGTCACTCTGCAAAGCTGCTCCAGATTTTGTCTGCTCCAGTCTTTATAAATTCCCCCCGTGTGTCTCATCTTAAGATACAAATTAAACCAATCACGCCTCCGAGTAGTAACATTGCACCCTCTTACCCTCCGATAGGTCCTTCTACATCTCCTCCACTTCCTGGATGGTGAGATCACTTGGGAAGGGTCTTCTTCTCCTTCTTCCATGACAGTATGTCTGGACTGTGTCATCTGTAATGGTTTTGTGCGATGCTTTGTAACGGATGAGGAAGAGTTATCATAACACCAGAGGCTGGAAACTGTGCAGAATATTTTATTGGAGCCAAAAAATAATCTCAGATAACGATACATAGACATCCAATGCCTGATAACAAAACATTTCCAGTCAGGGTTCTTGCTCAGCGACTCTGATCCCGAGGAAAACATTTGCTGCACCGCGAGCGTGAAAAAGGGTCACCTGCGATTGTGAACCCTCTGGTGCCTCAGAAGTATTACTTTTTGATTAAAACATTTCCCACACTCGGTACAGGAAAAAGGCCGCTCCCCTGTGTGAATTTTCTGATGCCTGTGCAGGAGTCCTACGTCCGCGAAACTTTTCCCGCACTCTGGACAGGAAAAGGGACGCTCGCCCGTGTGACTTCTCTGGTGTATAAGAAGGTGGCCTTTCTGAACATAAGATTTCCCGCATTCTAAACATGAGAAAGGGTGCTCCCCCGTGTGAATTTTCTGGTGTCTGAGAAGATCTCCTTTCTGAATGAAGCCTTTCCCGCACTCTGAACACCGAAAAGGGCGCTCACCTGTGTGACTTCTTTGGTGTCGAAGAAGTTTTGCTTTCTCCTTGAAATATTTCCCACACTCCGAACATGAGAAGGGATGATCGCCAGCGTGATCTCGCTGGTGTTTAAGAAGGTCCCCTTTCCCAGTAAAACTTTTCCCACACTCTAAACATGGTAAAGGATGTTTGTCTGTGTGCGTTTTCTGGTGTTTTAGAAGGTTGACTTTCTGGACGTAAGATTTTCCGCACTCTGGACAGGAAAAAGGGCGTTCCCCCGTGTGAATTTTTTGATGTCTAAGAAGGTTTACCTTCTGGACGTAAGATTTCCCGCATTCTGTACAGGAAAAAGGGCGCTCACCCATGTGGATTTTCTGGTGTCTAAAAAGGTCTCCTTTCTGAGTAAAACTTCTCCCACAGTCTGAACACTGAAAAGGACGCTCCCCCGTGTGACTTCTCTGGTGTCTAAGAAGGTGTTGTCCTCGAGTGAAACTTTTCCCGCACTGTGAACATGGGAAAAGACGCACCTGTGCGTGGGTGCTTTGAGCTACAGCAGGAGATGATTCTGATCTAGAAGGACGATTGATTTCTGAATAAATATCACCTGTATGTGTGTCCAAATGACCGGAGAGTGATCTCCCCGGGTTAGATGGATCTGAGGATGTATCCACGCTGTGATGTCTTATTGTGGTAACAGTATGTGACTTGCCGAAAGACTGTTGAGGATGAGAGGGACCCAATGATGTATCTCGAAGGTCAAGTCTCTGATAGATATTTCCAGTAAAATGGTTTTCTCTTGAAGAATCCTGCGTGACGCCATGACCTTGTGCATAATATTCTGAATATACACCAAGATGTCCCTCCGAGGAACTCTGGATACAACTTCCACCTGTTGGAGATAAATGTTATTTTTCATATTAAAATCATTTATTTTTTTACTTTTTGCAGTAAAGTCATACTGTGTGAAGTCCAACACCTCTACCTCTTCTGATGAGCTAAGGAGGTGTTGGTGGAGATACGTTGATGATGTTAAGCACAACACCTCTACCTCACCTGATGAGCTAACGAGGTGTTGGTGGAGATACGTTGATGACGATAAGCACAACACCTCTACCTCATCTGATGAGCTAACGAGGTGTTGGTGGAGATACGTTGATGATGTTAAGTCCAACACCTCTACCTCATCTGATGAGCTAACGAGGTGTTGGTGGAGATACGTTGATGACGTTAAGTCCAACACCTCTACCTCATCTGATGAGCTAACGAGGTGTTGGTGAAGATACGTTGATGATGTTAAGTCCAACACCCCTACCACATCTGATGAGCTAACGAGGTGTTGGTGGAGATACATTGATGATGATAAGCACAACACCTCTACCTCATCTGATGAGCTAACGAGGTGTTGGTGGAGATACGTTGATGACGTTAAGCACAACACCTCTACCTCATCTGATGAGCTAACGAGGTGTTGGTGGAGATACGTTGATGACGTAAAGTCCAACACCTCTACCTCATCTGATGAGCTAACGAGATGTTGGTGGAGATACGTTGATGATGTTAAGTCCAACACCTCTACCTCATCTGATGAGCTAACGAGGTGTTGGTGGAGATACGTTGATGACGTTAAGTCCAACACCTCTACCTCATCTGATGAGCTAACGAGATGTTGGTGGAGATACGTTGATGATGTTAAGTCCAACACCTCTACCTCATCTGATGAGCTAACGAGGTGTTGGTGGAGATACGTTGATGACGTTAAGCACAACACCTCTACCTCATCTGATGAGCTAACGAGGTGTTGGTGGAGATACGTTGATGACGTTAAGTCCAACACCTCTACCTCATCTGATGAGCTAACGAGGTGTTGGCGGAGATACGTTGATGATGTTAAGTCCAACACCTCTACCTCATCTGATGAGCTAACGAGGTGTTGGCGGAGATACGTTGATGATGTTAATTCCAACACCTCTACCTCATCTGATGAGCTAACGAGGTGTTGGTGGAGATACGTTGATGATGTTAGGTCCAACACCTCTACCTCATCTGTTGAGCTAATGAGGTGTTGGCGGAGATACGTTGATGATGTTCTTATAGACATGCCTCTAGACCAGGGGTGGGCAGCTTCCACCCTCCGGCTGTTGTGGAGCTAAAAGTCCCATGATGCATGGCAAGTCTCCGATAGCCACAAGCAGGACTCGCAGAGCCACAGCTGGAGGGCTGAAGTTGCCCACTCCCGATCTAGAGCCGTTTACATGCACAAGAAAACGGTTCACCTAGGCTCCGATGATCAAATGTAACCAATCGTGTTCAATTAAAAAAAAATGAGCAGCTCTTCGGCCACGACGTGGTACATAGAGCTGAACCAACACAGAGAACATCGCGGGTAGGTACAGGGTTGGCTGGAATGTGACTGAAGGACATACACGCGCATAAACATGTCTCTTGTCAGGACTCTGCCGGCATAAGGAAGAGATAACATTGATGAAGGGTAATTGTAATCGCATTCACTCTGCGTGAGCGCGTCAATGATCGCCGTCTGATTTCCAAAATAACGGAAACATATCACACAAGGACATGTTAAAAGTTGACAATTTTTTGGGTTTAATAACAACAGAACCCCCCCCCCCCAAAAAAAAAAACCCAATAAAGAACATAAATATATATAACATTGGACAACTGAAACAATGTGAGAATTCGAATCCTGTGAACATCACAAGCAGAGAACGTCATGAAGAAAAGATCTATGCCGTATTATACATCAGGCGGATTTGGAGTTCGGTTCGCCCCTACGGAGCGCCCAGCGGAGTTACGTTCCCCCACCAACGCTAGTAAAGCTAGCGAGACCTTCCTCTGCTCCTCCAGTAACTGGCTACAGACGTCCCTGTGCTCGTCCAAGGCGACGGCTATTCGGCGCAAGCTGTGGTTGGTTTGCCGCAGTTCGTGGACGACGGCTTCCGTCGCCGCCGCGCTCTGCCTCTGCGACTCCTGCGTCTGTTTCCTGAACGCGTCCACCAGTTTGCCCAGCGCGTCCTGCATGTGGTTGGAACCGCCCGTCGCCTCCGCTAACCTCCTCTGGAGTAGAGTCTTCCTTCTCCTGACGGGAGTCCTAACGGGCAGGTGCCCTCCTTGTTGGCGTGGCGCTGCCGCAGTCGGGGCTTTTTCCGCGGCAGGTCCCGGCTCTCGCGCTCGGCGCGGTTCTTCGGGCTCTGAAATGGTAAAAGGGAAGGGGGACGTGTCATAGGTGCAGCGGCGGGGACTTGGTTCTATCTGCGGACACTTTGTAGGTTACCCCCTGCGCGGGTTTCCTCAAACACTACAAACGCATGCAGCAAGCTTAAATTGGCTACTTTGGATGACTGACCCCCTAGTAAGCATGTGTTGGGCCTTTATTGTATGCTACATGCGTTGCAAATTGACAACATCTGTAAGAAAATAGGTAACCCAGATGTCTCCATCAGGGAAGGCCAAACTCCGGCCCTCCAGCTGTGGGTGAAACTACAAATCCCGTGATGCATCTCGCTCCGGGAGTCATGACCGTGGCTGTGAGAATCTTGCAATGCCTCGTGGGATTTGTAGTTCCACCCCACAGCTGGAGGGCCGGAGTTTGGCCTTCCCTGCGTGAGTCTACATGCATCGGGAAGCACTTGGTGTCAAGAACGTCTTCCCCCGGACAGCCATGGACCTCATCTCATGACAGGAGAGGAACTGCCCCCTGAGCAGGTAGTGACGGCTTTGTAAGCGCCATGGCAGCGTGCTTTAGGCTGACGCTATCAGACACCGCATGGCACGTGTTCATCGAGCGCGCGCACACACTGTACCCTGCAGTGCTGTGCGTTCTGCCCAGATGGAACGCCGACGTATCGGGCGCGCGGGCACAACGGAGGAGACGGCTCTGCTCAGCCTTCCCGTGTCTTGGGCAGTGCAACAGGAGGACCGTCGACCTCAATGACTGGCAGGTGCATATCTGCTACAACGTAAGACTTCTTCTTTAAAGGAGAACTATGGGGTCAGGGCTTTTCCCCATAGTTCTCCTCAGGGTAACGGGAGGACACAAACTAGCGTCCTCACGTCACCCAAAGCTCAGTATATAGGGAGCTACAGCTCGCGGTATACTGAGGCGCCACAGCCGGGGCGGATCCCGACAATGCTGTCTGGATCCGCCCAGCTGCGTGACTGACAGCTATCTAGAGGCAGAGCCAGCTGTACCGGCCCCCTCCCCCGTCCGTTCCGCCAGTCAGCGCTGGAGTATCAGACAGGGGAGGGGGGGAATCCCTGCAGGGAGCCGTGAGTGACAGTCACCACTCTCTGCAGGGAGATGATCGAGAAGTGAGCGAGCGACGGTATGTGTCCTCTCACTTCCCGATCTATTGAGCCGACGTGTGACAACGAACTATGAGGATGAGTGAAAATCACCTCACCGTTCTCCTTTAACATGGCAGCTGACAAGTCTGAAGGTTCCCCACTTCAACTATAACCCCCCCCCCGGTCACTCACTTTCAGTGGCTACAGAGCGATAGACGATGGCCTCTTCCAGCTTCTCCGTACTTTGCGATAGACGATGGGCTGTAAAAGAGAAGAAAAAAAAACCGAATCAAACGCACAACGGTGATATGCGTTACGTCGGAAATATGACGCACGTTAAAGTCATTTCGGCTTACACGGATTGTCCTTGGTCATGGGAATGTCCTCCGGCTGCACCGGCGTGCTCGGGCTGGACGAATGTTCTACAGAAAGAAAAGAAATGTCTGTTACAAATGTATAATTATTGGTCTGTAGATGCATCGGCCTCGACTAAGAAGCTCCTCCTCTCCGGCCCACCTGGCTCCCACTTCGCTTTATGGATCAGGTCGGGTGTCCCCCAGAGCCGCTCAGGTAAACCATTTCCTGTCAGGCCTCCATTCGAAGACCAGCATAGCGTCACCGGCTCCATGCTGTCATGGAAGAGCAGGCGCGGGCTCCCCGTGGGGGCTCAACAAAAGTGAAATGCGTCAGAGTTGGGTGGTCTCTTTGAAGCGTCATTATTGGAGTGCGGCCGTCCGTTTTTGTTGAGCAATCACAGGGAGCCCAC
Source organism: Nanorana parkeri (assembly GCF_000935625.1). Taxonomy (NCBI): domain Eukaryota; kingdom Metazoa; phylum Chordata; class Amphibia; order Anura; family Dicroglossidae; genus Nanorana; species Nanorana parkeri. Next base: position 68,904 of record NW_017309303.1, read on the forward strand.
CCAACCCTGAGGCACTTCACCGTTGTGCAGGTTGAAGCCATTCGCAGTCAGGAACTGCATACTGTAAAATGGTGGATTTATGGTTGCCCGATAGGCCAGCACGAACCTGTGATGTCACCCCGCCAGAGCCAGAAAGCTGGCCATTCAAAAGGTAGACAAGACAGCAGGGATGAGGAGGAGATCTTAGGAACAAGAACCATTCCCTGACCACATCTGTACAAAAATAAATCAAGGCAACTGCCCTTGCTGTATTTTTCCTGAAGACGTTTCGCTGGTCACCCGACCAGCTTTCTCAATTCAGAATGACTCACATAAAAAATTATGTGGGAATAAATATGGTGATTGTTGCTCCAAGCAACATAATCTGTTAATTATCAGCAGGGGGTCAGATAACTAATTTTGGTAAGGTGTTGATTGCATTTGCATGATTGGAGCTAGCAGGTGCTATTAAGCTATTACATTGATGTGATTGGAGCTAGCAGGTGCTATTAAGCTATTACATTGATGTGATTGGAGCTAGCAGGTGCTATTAAGCTATTACATTGATGTGATTGGAGCTAGTAGGTGCTATTAAGCTATTACATTGATGTGATTGGAGCTAGCAGGTGCTATTAAGCTATTACATTGATGTGATTGGAGCTAGCAGGTGCTATTAAGCTATTACATTGATGTGATTGGAGCTAGCAGGTGCTATTAAGCTATTACATTGATGTGATTGGAGCTAGCAGGTGCTATTAAGCTATTACATTGATGTGATTGGAGCTAGCAGGTGCTATTAAGCTATTACATTGATGTGATTGGAGCTAGCAGGTGCTATTAAGCTATTACATTGATGTGATTGGAGCTAGCAGGTGCTATTAAGCTATTACATTGATGTGATTGGAGCTAGCAGGTGCTATTAAGCTATTACATTGATGTGATTGGAGCTAGCAGGTGCTATTAAGCTATTACATTGATGTGATTGGAGCTAGCAGGTGCTATTAAGCTATTACATTCATGTGATTGGAGCTAGCAGGTGCTATTAAGCTATTACATTGATGTGATTGGAGCTAGCAGGTGCTATTAAGCTATTACATTGATGTGATTGGAGCTAGCAGGTGTTATTAAGCTATTACATTGATGTGATTGGAGCTAGCAGGTGCTATTACATTGATGTGATTGGAGCTAGCAGGTGCTATTAAGCTATTACATTGATGTGATTGGAGCTAGCAGGTGTTTTTTTAAGCTATTACATTGATGTGATTGGAGCTAGCAGGTTTTTTTAAGCTATTACATTGATGTGATTGGAGCTAGCAGGTGTTATTAACCACTTGAAGACCGCGGTGTTTCACCCCCTTCCCGGCCAGGCCATTTTTCAGTATTCAGCGCTGCGGTACTTTGACTGACGTTTATTCCGTCATGTGACGCTGTACTGATACGAATTTCATACCATTTTTTGGGGACACATAGAGCTTTCTTTCGGTGGTATTTAATCACCACTGGGGGTTTTATTTTTTACTATATAACAAAAAAAGTACCCTAAATTTTGAAAAAATACATGTTTCCCTAGAAAATGTTATGAAAAATGTATTTTCACCCCAATTTTTTGGTATAATATAAAAGACGGGTGTCAAGTCGGGTAAATAGACACTAAATATGTCAACCTTTAAAAATGGGCGCGCCCACAAAATTGCAGAAAACGACCGCAACCAAAATTGGCCGTAGGCGTCACTTTAAACTTTTTTACCGCTCATCAGTTTAGTGTTATCAGTGATTGATGGCCCTAAAATGATTGCTCTCACTGCGACGTTCACGGCGATATGTAACATGTGCTGCATAATAGGCGCAATCGTCGTTTTCGTACATAGGCGCACCCGACGCATGTTTGCATGTGTATGTGGCTGGGGCGGGGGAATTTAACGTGCACGCTGAGTGCCGCACACGAGAGGGGGGAGGAGACGCCCTCCCGCTCCTAGCAGACTTCCGTCCGGCCGTTCACAAACGGCCATGGACGGAAGGTGGTTAAGCTATTACATTGATATGATTGGAGCTAGCAGGTGTTATTAAGCTATTACATTGATGTGATTGGAGCTAGCAGGTGCTATTACATTGATGTGATTGGAGCTAGCAGGTGCTATTAAGCTATTACATTGATGTGATTGGAGCTAGCAGGTGTTTTTTTAAGCTATTACATTGATGTGATTGGAGCTAGCAGGTGTTATTAAGCTATTACATTGATGTGATTGGAGCTAGCAGGTGTTATTAACCACTTGAAGACCGCGGTGTTTCACCCCCTTCCCGGCCAGGCCATTTTTCAGTATTCAGCGCTGCGGTACTTTGACTGACGTTTATTCCGTCATGTGACGCTGTACTGATACGAATTTCATACCATTTTTTGGGGACACATAGAGCTTTCTTTCGGTGGTATTTAATCACCACTGGGGGTTTTATTTTTTACTATATAACAAAAAAAGTACCCTAAATTTTGAAAAAATACATGTTTCCCTAGAAAATGTTATGAAAAATGTATTTTCACCCCAATTTTTTGGTATAATATAAAAGACGGGTGTCAAGTCGGGTAAATAGACACTAAATATGTCAACCTTTAAAAATGGGCGCGCCCACAAAATTGCAGAAAACGACCGCAACCAAAATTGGCCGTAGGCGTCACTTTAAACTTTTTTACCGCTCATCAGTTTAGTGTTATCAGTGATTGATGGCCCTAAAATGATTGCTCTCACTGCGACGTTCACGGCGATATGTAACATGTGCTGCATAATAGGCGCAATCGTCGTTTTCGTACATAGGCGCACCCGACGCATGTTTGCATGTGTATGTGGCTGGGGCGGGGGAATTTAACCAGTTGACATCCGCGGTGTTAAACCCCCTTCCCATCCCGGCCATTTTTCAGTGTTCAGCGCTGCGGTACTTTGACTGACATTTATTCCGTCATGCAGCGCTGTACTGAAATGAATTTTATACCCTTTTTTGGGGACAGATAGAGCTTTCTTTTGGTGGTATTTATTCACCACTGGGGGTAAAGGTGGTTAAGCTATTACATTGATATGATTGGAGCTAGCAGGTGTTATTAAGCTATTACATTGATGTGATTGGAGCTAGCAGGTGTTATTAAGCTATTACATTGATATGATTGGAGCTAGCTGGTGTTATTAAGCTATTACATTTGCATGATTGGAGCTAACATGGTGTAAAGCTGGCCATACACCTTACAATTACCTGCAGATTTTCTGTGGTCAGATGGAAAAGGTGCAACAGATTCCTCCATCTATACTAAACTGTGTGGATGGAGTAATCTCCACCTGGGCCAAGCTTCCGTAATCTTGCTGGTCGGCCACGCTGGCTCTCAAAATACCTGAACAATGCCGGCATCCAATCAGATTGTTCAGGTATTTTGACAGCCAGCGGGGCCGACCAGCAAGATACCGAAGCTTGGCCCAGTGGGAGATTAATCCAACCACAGAGAGTAGCATAGATGGAGGAATCTGTTGCACTTTTTCCATCTGACCATAGAAAATCTGCAGATAATTGTAAGGTGTATAGCCAGCTTTATTAATCCATTACATTGATATGATTGGAGCTAGCAGGTGTTAAGAGATTACATTGACATGATTGGAGCTAGCAGGTGACATTAAGCTATTACATTGACATGATTGGAGCTAGCAGGTGTCATGAAGCTATTACATTGACATGATTGGAGCTGACAGATGTCATTAAGCTATTACATTGACATGATTGGAGCTAGCATGTGTCCTTAAGCTATTACATTGACATGATTGGAGCTAGCAGGTGTCATTAAGCCATTGCATTTGCATGATTGGAGCTAGCAGGTGTTATTAATATATTACATTGACATGATTGGAGCTGGCAGGTGTCATTAAGCTATTACATTGACATGATTGGAGCTAGCAGGTGTCATTAAGCTATTACATTGACATGATTGGAGCTAACAGGTGTAATTAAGCTATTACATTGGCATGATTGGAGCTAGCAGGTGTTATTAAGCCATTACATTTTCATGACTGGAGCTAGCAGGTGTCGTTAAGCTATTGCATTGACAAGATTGGAGCTAGCAGGTGTCATTAAGCTATTACATTGACATGATTGGAGCTGACAGATGTCATTAAGCTATTACATTGACATGATTGGAGCTAGAAGGTGTCATTAAGATATTACATTGACATGATTGGAGCTAGCAGGTGTCATTAAGCTATTACATTGACATGATTAGAGCTAGCAGGTGTTATTAAGCCACCCAGAAAGAGGTGTTCATATAAGGAAATATAGGTAAAAGGATCTTTTACAGCTGTACACATACATGTAACGGGAAATGCATCACCATTTTCCTCATACGAAGCTCTTACCTTCTTCCTCGGACAGTAAAATTGAGTCTTCGTCCACTTGTCTGCTAAAGTGAAATGCATCAAGGTTCGCCGGTGTCTCCAGTCTGGAGGAAGTAAGGGCAGGCCCCTGTTCAATAAATACTGTAAAAAAAAAAAGTACAAAATGTCTCATTATATAAGTTTATTGTAACTTTTGCCTATAAATGTACATAAGGTCCTAATAGAAATATCAGCTTTTTTGGGCAATTTGGACCTAATCTAAGCCCCATTCACACTACAGTAGCTGTGGCATCCAATCCGGGTGCAGAAGTTTTCCAGTGTACTCTGAAGTACAGGGAGAAGCAGATCTCAATCAATGCAAATGCCACGTAGATCTCAATGAATGCTGAAACACACCCCCTGCTATTCCCTACTGGGAGGGAGGGGGGGGGCGGAGTGACATACACACACACACGTACACAGACACACACACACGTACACAGACACACACACACGTACACAGACACACACACACGAACACAGACACACACACGTACACACACACGCAGGATATAATAGCAAAGAACGTATATTTCTTACCTCTGAAATCGGAATCATTGTCTCTGGCAGCACCTTCCGTGACATCGGGACCTACGTAGTCCCGGAGCTTCTCTTCGTATTCGAAAAACGCTATTTCTGTCGGCGGGTCGCCCCCCGCTCCCCTCCGGTGCTTGGAAAGCTCAGCCAGTTTGCCCCTGACCTGTCTTTTGATGTCGGTCAGGCGTCTTTTACAGGTGTCGATGTTGCGCTCCGTCACGTCGGCGGCGTTCACGGCTTCCACCACCTCCTTCCAGATGGCGGTCTTGGCCGAGAAGGACAACTGGCGGGATAAGTGGCCGAATAACTTGTCCCAGTTCTCCACGACCTTCTCTATCAGGATGTTGTTCTCGTCCATCGAGAATCTGGTATTGCGCGTTTGGCTGGTCAGTTTCCTTCTTTTCTTTTTTCCGTGCCCACCTCTTCTGGGGGTGCGGCCGTCCTGCGTAGGGCTTCTGCGACGTACCCTTGGGAAGATGGTAGCCGGCGGCAATACTCCAATCTGCTCCTCCTCTTCCTCTGGGTGCAAATTTCCTTCCGTTGGCAATGAAAATCATAGTTGGCAACGAAAAGTAAAACTTCTATGTGCTCTCTACACATATTACGGGGGAGATAGGGTGGTGGGCGGCGGTCTGTTGCAGGGAGATGGTTGGTGGCAGGGCAATGTTTATACAAACCTATTGGGTTTTTTTTGTACTCACCATAAAATCTTTGTATTCGAGTCTATTGAGGGACACAGGAAGTCTTTTATTGTAGGATCAGACACAAGCAAACACAAAAACTATAAACCAGCCCAAGATAACCCCTTCTACCCATAGCATGCCTTGGCTTTGGGGCAAAGCAGTACCAAGGGCATGATCATAAGTACAGAGGGGTGGGACCTATGTCCCTTAAAACACTCCAAGTAAAGGATTCTACAGCGATTACAAAAATCCTTTTTTCTTTCTCATCCATTGAGGGACACAGGAAGTCTTCTACTGTCAGGACATAAAAAGGTGACAGGACAGCAAACAAAATGCTCACGGGGCCACAGAACTGGGGACTGACTGAAGCTTGAAGAGCCCAAAGCTGGTATCAAATGAGGCCTGAGCATTCACCTGGGAGAACTTGGAGAGAACGATCCCCTGGGAGAACTTGGAGAGAACGTTCACCTGGGAGAACTTGGAGAGAACGATCCCCTGGGAGAACTTGGAGAGAACGTTCACCTGGGAGAACTTGGAGAGAACGTTCACCTGGGAGAACTTGGACAGAAGGTTCCCCTGGGAGAACTTGGAGAGAACGTTTACCTGGGAGAACTTGGAGAGAAGGTTCCCCTGGGAGAACTTGCAGATAACGATCCCCTGGGAGAACTTGGGGAGAGCGTTCCCCTGGGAGAACTTGGAGAGAGCGTTCACCTGGGAGAACTTGAGAGAGCGTTCACCTGGGAGAACTTGGAGAGAGCGTTCACCTGGGATAACTTGAAGAGAGTGTTCCCCTGGGAGAACTTGGAGAGAACGATCCCCTGGGAGAACTTGGGGAGAGCGTTCCCCTGGGAGAACTTGGAGAGAACGTTCCCCTGGGAGAACTTGGAGAGAACGTTCCCCTGGGAGAACTTGGAGCGAGTGTTACCCTGCGAGAACTTGGAGAGAACGATCCCCTTGGGGAACTTGGAGAGAGCGTTCCCCTGGGAGAACTTGGAGAGAAGGTTCACCTGGGAGAACTTGGAGAGAGCGTTCCCCTGGGAGAACTTGGAGAGAGCGTTCACCTGGGGGAACTTGAGAGAGCGTTCACCTGTGAGAACTTGGAGAGAGCGTTCACCTGGGAGAACTTGAGAGAGCGTTCACCTGGGAGAACTTGGAGAGAGCGTTCACCTGGGAGAACTTGAGAGAGCGTTCACCTGGGAGAACTTGGGGAGAGTGTTCCCCTGGAAGAACTTGAAGAGAACGATCCCCTGGGAGAACTTGGGGAGAGCGTTCCCCTGGGAGAACTTGGGGAGAGCGTCCCCCTGGGAGAACTTGGAGAGAGCGTCCCCCTGGGAGAACTTGGAGAGAGCGTTCCCCTGGGAGAACTTGGAGAGAGCGTTCCCCTGGGAGAACTTGGAGAGAGCGTTCCCCTGGGAGAACTTGGAGAGAGTGTTACCCTGCGAGAACTTGGAGAGAACGATCCCCTTGGGGAACTTGGAGAGAGCGTTCCCCTGGGAGAACTTGGAGAGAAGGTTCACCTGGGAGAACTTGGAGAGAGCGTTCCCCTGGGAGAACTTGGAGAGAGCGTTCACCTGGGGGAACTTGAGAGAGCGTTCACCTGTGAGAACTTGGAGAGAGCGTTCACCTGGGAGAACTTGAGAGAGCGTTCACCTGGGAGAACTTGGGGAGAGTGTTCCCCTGGAAGAACTTGAAGAGAACGATCCCCTGGGAGAACTTGGGGAGAGCGTTCCCCTGGGAGAACTTGGGGAGAGCGTCCCCCTGGGAGAACTTGGAGAGAGCGTCCCCCTGGGAGAACTTGGAGAGAGCGTTCCCCTGGGAGAACTTGGAGAGAGCGTCCCCCTGGGAGAACTTGGAGAGAGCGTTCCCCTGGGAGAACTTGGAGAGAGCGTTTCCCTGGGCGAACTTGGAGAGAGCGTTCACCTCGCCTTGCTTCAAGCATCGTATTCCTTCCAAGGTGATAGACCTTACCAGAAATAGATGTCCTAGCCTTTCGCACCGTGGGAATCTGTCTCTCAGAACCTGAGCTGTTAAAGCAAGCGATCCTGAGGCAAGGTGGCAAATCGGTCTTCGATACAGAAGATTTGGAAGAGTCTTATTGGTTTCTGAATATTGCACCTGCCTGGGCCCGAAGCTATGAGGATCACCAGAATCTCCTCCATCTCAAACCTACAAAGCAGATGGAGGAGGGCGTTTTAAGGGAGGAAAGGCGTTGATCAGGAAGTACTGGTTCCCCGGAGCATCAACTGCTTCCAATTTGTTTATAAACCTGGAGGCCAAGAGGTACACATCCAATGCCCCCTCTACCTGTGACACGGGTCCGGATACACCTCTGGACGTGGGGTCCAAGAACTGGACTTCCTTGTCCCAAGCTGACAACATGTAATAGTTGAGGTGTCTAGGTGAAACCAGTACATAAGGACTAGAAAGCGCCACTACGCAGGATCCAGTGCCTGAAGGTCACGTGGCAGGCTAGCCCGGCAACGTCCAGTCCAGCGTTGTCTGGCACTCCAAAGTCAAGCTGAGGAGCCAAGGCTAGGCCAGAGTGTAGAGGTCGGCTTAGCAGTGATGGAACGGTACACTTCATTGGTTGGACTTTTCTTCTCAGAGCTGAAGAAAAGACGTCCATCCTCCTGGAACATTACTAATAAACTGAAGCAGGCTGGGAGTAGGAGGGGCTATCCTGGGCTGGCCTATTTTTATTTTTTTGTTTGCCAGTATCCAATTCTCCTGTATTCGGCAGTATAACCCGACAGTGCCGTGTCCCTCGAAGGATGAGAAGCAAAAAAAAAAAGTTTTGTACCTTCATTGACAATCCTCATCTTCCGTTCTCTGCTTATCACGGTGACGTCTCGCCTCTTCACAGAGATAACGCTGCCCCGTCGTATTAAACGGCCTTGAACGTTCCAAAAGGCAGCGGCGAGACGCCACGGCGACCAGCCGGGGGAAACGCAAACTGCGATAATGCAAGCCCGGCAACTAAGGTTTAGTAAACTATCGTGTTCACCACTTACTGAGATCTAGGAAAGCTTCCTCCCGCTTATGTGTCACCATCATTCCGACCTCCTCCATAGACAGCCGATCACCCCTCGCATACTTCTCCTCTTCTTCCTCTTTAACTTCAACTTTCATGTACGTCCGTTCTTCACGCTGAACCAACCAAATTACGGAAAATAGCATCAAAATGGGACAATTAGTAGGCTGAGACTATGTAGAAGACAATCATCTTAGACATGCTGGAGTCATTGTTATGTTCTATCCATCTACCTGGTCATGGCGGGGGATGGTGAGATCTTCCCGGGTGGGATCCTCTTTTTTAATCTTCTCCATCATGCCAAGCGCCTCTGTAGACTGCCGATAATCCATCGCATGCGGCTCCTCTTCTTCCTCTTTAACCTCAACTTTAATGTCCACCCGTTCTTCATGCTATGATAGAAAATAACATCTTTACAAGGAGGAGCACCGATAGGACAAGACACGTAGAAGAGTTTCATCTCGTATAGTCTGGATTGCCCTTGTGTTCTATCCATCTACCTGATCACGGTGGGGGAGAGTGAGATCTTCCTGGGTGGAGTCCCGGGAATACAGGGGGCGGGGACATCTCTCTGGTGGGTTCCGGGGGCGGGGACATCTCTCTGGTGGGTTCCTCTTACTGGATCCATCTAGTGATCTTGATGACTCCTCGGAGCTTCTTGTACCTCTCGGGTGTGAGGTCCGGATGGTATATGGTGGAGGCTGTTGGGTGTAAGTTGCTCATTAGATGTCTTCTTCTTCACTACTTTATAGTCTTATTAAAAAGAGAAGCTAACATTATCACTGCATGCATCCCCAAATCCTCCTCACCTCTCCGGTCAGGTCATGTGACCTCCCAGAATCCTCCTCACCTCTCCGGTCAGGTCATGTGACCTCCCAGAATCCTCCTCACTTCTCCGGTCAGGTCATGTGACCTCCCAGAATCCTCCTCACCTCTCCGGTCAGGTCATGTGACCTCCCAGAATCCTCCTCACCTCTCCGGTCAGGTCATGTGACCTCCCAGAATCCTCCTCACCTCTCCGGTCAGGTCATGTGACGTCCCAGAATCCTCCTCACCTCTCAGGTCATGTGACCTCCCAGAATCCTCCTCACCTCTCCAG
>NW_017309304.1:0-1330 GCF_000935625.1 Nanorana parkeri
CGATCATCCAGCGGCTCCTTCGGGGGTGAGCGCTACACAACATTTTGAAATATCGTATTGGCTCAGCGGGGTATAATGTATGTATACTGTATGTAGCCAAAGCTACTGTACAGTATTACCACACATACAGTGGCCTGATCTACAGATAAATCCCGTTATTCAAGCTAATATACAGCATATTGTATACAACATTGGAAGGCTGATATACGGTACATTTGAATTTTACACATCTAGCATTGCATTTCCGAAGCTACAGTATTACCCCACATACAGCAGCCTGGTCTACACATAAATTCCGTTATTCAAGCTAATATACAGCATACTGTATACTACATTGGAAGGCTGATATATGGTACATTTGAATTTTATACAACTAGCATTGCATTTCTTTACGGTACACTTGAATTTCATACAGGGGAAGGCTGATATATATTGTTTTGATATTTTGTATTAACAAAATGGCCGAAAAAGACCCCACAATGGCCCAGAAAGACCCCACAATGGCTCCAGCAAAAAGAAGGAAATATGAAGCCAGTTTCAAACTGAAAGTTATAAACTTTGCCAAGGAACATAATAACTGTGCTGCTGCAAGACAATATGGAGTAACAGAAAAGATGGTCAGAGACTGGAAAGCAAATGAAGATGCATTAAAGAGTATGCCAAGGAGTAAGTGTGCATTAAGAAGAGGCACCCCACATTGGCCAGAACTCGAAAAACATGTAGTAGACATGGTGCATGAGCATCGTCAAAATGGTTATGTGGTGACACGAAACAAAATACGTATGTTTGCACTTCAGTGGGCCAAATCAAACCCAGATCACAGCAAAGGATTTAAGGCCACTGTATCCTGGTGTACTAGGTTCTTGGAAAGGCATAATCTGGTACTGAGGCAAAAGACCAAAATTGCACACAAATTACCAGCAGATCTCGATGGCAAAGGAAGTTGTTTCTAGGGCTGCAACAACTAATCGACATAATCGATTGAAAAAGTTGTCAACTTTTTCATTCACCGATTAATCGGCTTCCGATTGGTTGGCCCTGTTCACGGCTCCACACGCTGCGCGCCACACCTCCTCCCCACCTCACGCTCGTCGCTGCCAGACCCGCCCGGCCGCATCCACGCGCCGCACCTCCTCCCCGCCTCACGCTCACCGCCCGCCCACATCCACGATCGGCGCAGGGACGTGGGGAGAAGAAGTAAGGAGGAGCAGGTGTGGGTGGATGCCAGCCGCTGATAGACAGGACCGATCTCAGAAACAAGTTGCTGGAAGACTGCTCATGTAAGCCTGCACTTTCCCACACATGGTGCTCTATAATGTATTGCTGGGAT
>NW_017309304.1:3292-5071 GCF_000935625.1 Nanorana parkeri
ATAACTGGTCAGTGGTAATCTGCATTGCGCAGTATAATCATTATACAGCGCAATGGAGAATACCACCAGCTATAGAGGACTACAAATCCCAGCAATAATACATTATATACAGCGCAATGCAGAATAAGGCCAGCTACAGAGGACTACAAATCCCAGCAATAGTACATTATAGTATAATGTACTATTGCTACATTCCTCTATAGCTGCTGGTATTCTGCACTGCGCTGCTGTATAATGTACTATATTGCACACCACACTTTTTTTTTTTACTTCCACCGCGCCAAGCTTGCTCCTGTGATGGACTACAATCTCAATACAAACTAGTAGTCCATGACTGGAGCCTTTTTTTTCTTTTTTATCCGATTAACCGATTAATCGAACTTAATAATCGGCCAACTAATCGATTATGAAAATAATCGTTAGCTGCAGCCCTAAACTTATCCTTAAGTTCTTTTAACATACCCATGTCATAAAATGCAAGATCTAAATTTCTTAGCAAAAGGGGGGGGGAAAAAGACCTTAGCAAAAGGGATATCCAGCTTAGTATTCTTATACCAGGATCATTGTCCAAAGGAAACTTACATTTAAGATTGTTAAAGAAAAAAGGGCTTCTTTTCTAGGTCAGATCACTATTTAATAATTGATCGCATAAGGACCTTGTGAACTGGAAACACCCTTCCTTTTTCTAGCTGAAGGCCCTGGTACTTCTGATGCACCCTGTTGTTCCTTGAATTATGCTTTTCACTAACTTTGCCTGTAATGTCCTCCACTACAACTTCATTCCCTCTGCCAACCAGTTAGGGTGCCAGGAACAGTGGTACAGACTCAATATGGATAGTGGGTCTAAGGTCCACAAAGGGTAATTAATTAATTTAAAAGGGAAATTCCACTTTCCCATGCAAATTTGGAAAATGGAATTACCCCCACCAATTTGCCCTCCCTGCCCCATCCCGCTATTCTTACCTTTGAACAAACACTGCATCCCCTCCATGCCTGCCGGTGTACGATCTTTCCCCCATACACAGCATCGTAGCCCTGCACTATGTATTTCAAATTACACTCGTAAATGGCGAGCACTCATTGGTCAGCAAAGTCACCTGACCAATGAGAAGCGCTTCTGACCACGCTGAGCAGTGAATGCTCTCCATTTGAGAAGGTAATTGGAAATACCTAGCGCAGGACACAGAGTCAGGCAGGGGAAGCAGTGTTTGCATAAAGGTAAGAGCAGCGGGAGGAGAAGAGTGGTAGATTGTTAGGGGTAATTCCATTTTCCAAATTTGTCTGGCAAAGTGGAATTAACCTTTAAAAGGTAGACAACAAGTCCTCCTTAATGCTACAAAAGGAGGTATTTGTAGATGCCGGCAGATTAGTCTTTTACAAGTTTATCAATACAAGTCTTACACATAGGCTTTGGTTAAAGATTTAACACTGATCAATGCACACTTCCTTTTAGGGATTACGGGTTTTTGCAAGAAGTGCCAGAAAAAGAAATACCACACACCATAATGGCCACACATGCTGCAACACCCAGAACCTGCTAAAACAGAGACCCAGTGATAGGCCCCAGCAAAAACTAGTGGAAAGGTGTACAAAACATCCACCAGGCAACAAAATTGTAACCTTACTCGTCTACCTGGCTGTTGCCGATGGCAACTGTCCTGATTCTAAAATATACAGAGCACTGCTGACAAGTTGTTTATCCTCACTGCTGTTGGAGGGACTAAAAGATTTGACAGCTGCAACAGATTTGACCATCTCCTCCTGAGCAGCTAGGGACAC
>NW_017309304.1:5314-8051 GCF_000935625.1 Nanorana parkeri
ACTCTGACTGTGTGTGGAGTCTCCAACAACTAGAGATTGAAATTAAACAGGAGAGAGCATATATGGTGTAACATTTAGGCTAAGTTGAATAAACCTTGCAGTAAAAGGTTTGGTGTTGGGAAACGTGTCCCCCCCCCCAGTTTGAACATAAGGTTTTGTACTGATGTATTACCTGCTACTTTAGAAAGACTGGTGAAATCTATTACTAGTTTTCCTATTTCACGCTACTGGGAGTTGCTATCTTTTATTTACTGCATCCTATTGCTCTTTGTTTTTTCTAAATAAGCCCATGTACAGCATACTCTTTCATCATCACTATTAAAGAAGAACTCCAGGCACAGTACAAGGGTTTTCACTCTGCACCCCTTAAAACCAAAAAGGACTAGGACTGTCAGACCTTACCAAGTATTTGATTATTACTTTCCTTTTCTTTAAAAACCCAAATCCCATATGGGCTCCGAGATCAGTATCTCTCATGATGGGATGCTTTTAACTAATAATACTTGTTTTATATGACTAGTATGACTTATATTAATAACTATTAAAGACTACAAGAAAAAAGAGAAAAAAAAAACCCCAAAAAAACTTACATATAATAGAAAGCACAGTTTAGCACAAACAATGTTAGACTCATCATGGCTCCAAAGACAAAAACTTCCCAACTTAGTAGCCTATAAAGCCTCTTCCATGCCACTCCAAAGCAGTTAAGTATTGAAAACTGTCCCTGTTCTGCCTTTTTTGTAGTCTTCTGTGCTTGAAGAAACAGTAGAGTTTGTAGAAGGAGAGCCACTGGGTAAATCTTCATGTGCACAGAGAAACCATAGAGGAGTGCAGCTTTGACAAGATTGCGCTTTAGTAGATAATACAATGCTGCCAGGACCAGCACAGCCAAAACAGATTCTGCATTTCCTCTGCTGGATACAGTCATTGGTAAAGGGTTAAAAAGCCAGAAAGCACTATATTTTTTTGCAGAGTAGTTGTCTAATCCTTGCAGTCTCAAGATTTTGTGGATCAGGTAAGCAGCAACAACATCGCACAACACAAATAACACCTTCCCAAATAGTTCTGAAATGTAGATGTTTGGCGTTAGGATCCAGGCAAGTAATGGGGTATAACGATATGTTGCTCTCTGGTAAGGTGAAAATCCCTGAAACAGAAAGGAATCAATATAAACTTAAATTTTTTTTTAATATGCTATATCTAGACCTGTATAAATACATCAAAACGATGTGATATCTTAATGATTGGATAATCGGTCAGAGCATTTAATACCCTCTCCAACATGGTATATCAGAAGTTTTTTTTCAGTTGTGCTGGCCCTTCAACTACCCTAGAGATCGTGAACTGTAGGAATTATTTGTATAGGCACACTTCTCAGATATAAATATTCTTATAATATTCATATAAGATGGCTAGAAGTATACCCCACTTTTGCAACCAAACTGATATATAACCGACTTTATAATTGTTATATGTTCCCATTCACATAGCATAACTATATTATTAACATTTTAAACGTTGCTACTTAACCTCCCTGGCGGTAATCCCGAGTCTGGCTCGGGGTGAATTTTCAATGCTAGGAGCGGATTCTCGCTCTTTTCTGAAAACTCCAGGACTGATTTTTTTCCCTGCTATGTTAACGCACCCTCCCAAAGATCACTTTCCATCTCTGCAACCCTCCCCAAACTTAGAAAGCTATTTTTTTTTTCTCAGTTAACTTTTTTTTCCAATTTCTTGCTCTAGCCTGCCTCCCCCCCACCATTGTCACCTAGGCGAGAATGATGTCAACCCTGCTCCAGCAGCCCCCTAGGATATCCATGTCATATATGTCCCAGGAGGCATCAGCTTACAGACAGCAGCTGGAGGAGGGCAGACCTGGTGAAAAGGCATCGGGGCTGACTGCAAAAATGCAGAAGTGACAGGCGGCTCCCAAAGATGTCAAAAGATGGATGTATGGGATGAGGCGGTGGGGGAGCAGTGGATCATGGCAAGACCATGCTAAATTGCTGGGCATGCAAGTATGGTATTTGAGCATAGTGCAGTAAAAATGGTAAGAGGGGGTTGACCCCGGTAGGGAAGTAGTTAATGTTTACCATAATTAACCCTGTCTATAATGCATTGGCAGATCTCACTGTCAGTTGTAAACTACATTTGAACCCTGTCTGTCCTAACAAATGGTCAAAGACTAAGAAGCGCCATATGACAATGAGAAGAAGCCCAGTATTTCCCTCAGTTTGACACTTTACTTTCACCTTCAAACTGCTCAGGATGTGTGTTTTTGACTGCAAAAATAGGACACTTCAAAGAGACGCTGATTTTACCCACTAACGCACACCTTCCCACCCCCCCCACATTGAAGCCATCACAAAATATCCAGGTATGGCGGTAACGTGACCTCCTGCTGTGATAATCTTTGAGTCTACAGACCAAGATGCTGGGCCTGAACACTGTCACATGACTGAGGGGGGTGACAGAATCAACCTTGTGTGTGTTAGGGTAAGGACTGCAAAAGAATGGAGCTGCAGGGGAGCACGGAATAGCTGAGCATAAGTAAAAGTTGGGACAGTGAGCTTAAAAGAAGAATTATCATTACAAATGAAAAGTAATTTTTGGACACCATTCCCTCCCAGGTTCCATTGAACACTGCACGTGGTCTTATTCCAGTCCATGCAGTCTTTGCTAAGCAGCTTGGTAAGACAGCTTGCCCCCCCCCCCCCCCCCCCCAACCGCTCTGTGG
>NW_017309304.1:8062-16410 GCF_000935625.1 Nanorana parkeri
GGCTGTCTGGCAACGCTGATCAAAGGAGGCGGATGTTCGACAGCTCATCTCTGCCAGCAGGCGCTGCTAGAGACAAACCCTGTCATTCACCGCAGCAGGGTGAGGGGAGCCTGTCAGCATGAGGCTACTGTGTACATGACATTGCCAGAGTCTGGATTTTTAGTTTCTCACAGCGCTGCTCATTCGCTCATGTAGCTGCTGTGGCTGCCAAAAAAAAAGAAAGGGTTACAGCTGTGGCTGGCTCTCAGTGGAAGTGTGAAGCTGCTGGGGAGAAGGAGAGAAGAAACAGAGAGGGGAAAGGGATAAAGGAGTGATTAGGAAGTTAAAACTGAAGTGAGACTGCACACTGGCAGAGAGAGAAAACACTTTTCTTTGCTCGTGATTGCTTCTTTGAATTTGCTTATGTACAAGAATCAGTGTCTGTACAGTACATAGCAGTACAGTACACAAGTAAAGCGCACCAATTTGCACTCCACTTCTTGCATGTGGATTACCTGATGACAGGCACAGAGTATGTGCCTGTAATCAGTAGGCAGATTACTCTGAATTGGAAACACACAGCACGTAGAGAACAGGCACCAGGGCTCAGTGCTGTCTGTACCTACTCCAAGGGAATGCCAATATTTTGAGCTTCAGCCAGGGGGTGGATCTACAGTCTGCAAGGACTGTGATAACAATGCAAGTGTACTGACAAACTCCTTGGAGAGGACTTTGTGCACATACCAGGCCACTCTGGGCAGATTTAAAGTGGAAATGGAGGAAAAGAATGAGGGACAGACAGCTTCTTCTCATAAAAATACAATGCTTCCAGAACCCTTTGTTAGGACACAGGTGGAGAGTGGAATGTGATGAAATTCACCCTGATGTGCTTAATGCAAGACAAGAGAAGAACTGTGGGACACATTGTGACACAGTATCAATTTACTTCCAGTGTTTAAAGATAAAATGAGAGAAACATGTATATGTTTGTATAATATCACTGGGCTTGACAAAGAACCGTGCGTGGTTCTTAACTGTTGCCCTTTTGTATCATGTCATGACCATGATTATTTTTTGTTACTATATATAAGGAATTAAGGACGGATTCCTGTGTTTGACGGCACCGTTTGAGAGGTAGCTAGAGTGGGGAGCAGCTCATTGATTTATAATTATATATATATATATAAATTATTATTATTATATGTATGATATAGATAAATACATCCTTTCCAGCTGATATGGTCCCTGGCTCTCAGATCCCTGCAGTACTAGAGAGACTAGATTTCTTACAGTCAACTATCTAAACGCCTCTGGAAGCCATCGGCCAACTAATCGATTATGAAGATAACTAATAGACAACTCTACAGTTCTGGTGCCCCTGCTACTGCCTGTACTTTACCACTCTTTGTCCTCACACCTCCTGTTACCATTTTCTGGCGAGTTGGACAGGAGATGAACGATAAGCATCTTTGTCAGCTCAGTCTCCAAGTATGTGACAAAGAAACAGAACACACTAGATAAATTATAGCTTACATTTATAGCCTGGATTCCAAAACTAGAGTCTGTAGCCAAAAAAAAAAAATATATATCAGTTGTCTTAGGCTCCTACGACTCATGCTAGGATCAGTAAATGTAATATGCAAGAAGATTGAGGAGATTTTTATTGTTGCATTGCACCAATAAAATTAAGCTAACAATTACCTGAGTGACATATTGAGCAGCATCAGTGAAAACATGGTAATCGATATCAGTGTATTTCACCACCATTATATGGTCTTGGTAAACTCCATATAACACAAGGACTAATCTGGAAATGAATGCAATTAAATACATCCACTGCTGTTCCATTAACAAACGGTGAGCAAACTTTACTATCTTCTCCATCTTCAAAGATCTGAGGGTATAAGTCTGTAAGATGTGTAGATCACGGTGCTCACCCAAAGCTCTGGTTTTTAAAATAAAACAGGGAAAAACAAAAAACACACAGTTTTAGTCATAATAGCACAAATATGTGGAGTTGAAGCAGAAACTCTTAAAGTGACCCTAGACCTAGGAGTTAAGTCTTAAAAGCTTGTTTATCACTCGGCTGTAGATCCTCAGATCATCTCTGAATTGGTGCTGACACTATCCTTCTATCTGGCGGGTGACTACTTTTGTTCCCCATGGTCCCTGTGTGTGTTGTAAAGTAACCACCACTACAAGCTCATGATGAGCTACAATCTCACGTTTAGTATTGAGAGTGTAGTCCATCACGGGAGTAATCTTTGAGCGGTGGCTACTTTACCATACACAGGGACCATGGGGAACAAAAATAGCCGCCCTCCAGTAGGAAGGACATTGTCAGCATAAATTCAAAGATGATTTGAGGATCTAAAGCTGAGTGATACACAAATAAGCTACATTTTTGTTAATAGTGAAGGTACTTGAATGCATTTTTAAGTTTTAACTCCTGAGTTTAGTATCACTTTAAGTACACATCTACATTGCACAATGTAATAACATTACAACAAATATTTCACACAGTTCTGTAAAATATTACATTTTAGCATGACAAATAAAAGCGCCTGTCATATGCCATTAATAGTATTTATCAAGGACAAGGTCTCATAATAAACATGGCCATGCTATAATATTTGTTTTTATATCTATAACAAAATGGTGTATGCTAATGGTGTATGGGTCCTGAGCAAGCTCCATAACCACCTACGAACAGAAACACTCCTAAACTTGACCCTAACCATATATATATAACTACCATGTTTAACACAGAAGTGAAGCAACTTTGATGCAAAAACAGCTGTAATGGCACGATCCATTCAGACACCTTCTGAAAGAAAAAGACAGATTATAGCCATCTAGCAGGCCATGGTGCATGTCTAGGCCAAGATGGTGCTGGCTAAACAAGACTTTAACAGCTCCTAGAAAAACTGTCTACTTGACAACAACAAAGAGAAGAGCTAAGCTCGTATCACTCTTGGACCAAATTTACAAATTAGAATCAGCCCATAAAAAGACACTAGCCATCTCCCTAGCAGCACACCCAAACACTATCTTCATGAACCACGTATGCTCTACACTAAATGACTACAATAAATATGTCAATAAAGTAGCCAAACTGTTGGTCAGGTCTGTCAAAGAAACTAGGCTCTGTCTCTACATTCCACACCTCTCCTCACCACAAATGCATAAATCTCAAGATATAGTGAAATGTTTTAAAGCACTTCTACAAGATTCAATGAACCAGGAGAGCTCCATATTGTCTTAGTTGGAACCAGTCAGGTCTCCTTTATAGGGCTGCAACCAACTAATCGATGAGAATAGTTGTCAGCTATGGATTCGTTGCTAGCTCTCTCTCCTCCATGCTAGGAAGGCACAGCAAACAGTAGGTTGGTGCAATAAGCAGCCTATTGGCTATTGCAATTTGAAATGGCCAATTGCAGGCTGGCTATTGCACCCGCCCACTACTGCGGTATTTACATTGAGCTGACGTCTGAGGAATCTTGCCACTGGCAGCTGTCAAGCTATTGAAGCACCATGTGCTTACAATACAATTGTAAAACATAATAATAATAATAATAATAATATAAAAAGGTTGGGGGGAAAAAAAAGTCATTTTCGGTTTTGGCCTGACAATTTCTGCTGCGAGAGGTACGTTGCAGTGTCATTCATTTCCATGGCACCGCAAATGCGCCTCCCACCCACAATGTGATTGGAGCACTGGAACACACGGTACCGCATTGTGGCTTGTTTCAGTGCAGTGCGATTACAAAAAATTGTGCATGCTGTTTTATTCTGAAGTAAACTTTGTTTGTAACACTGCATTTGTGTATTTTATTTTAAATTAAAGTGACATTAAAGGATATCCTAAAACAAGGGAGGATGCGAACTGTCTTGCAGATGAAGGCAGTTCAAGGGTTAATCATCGGCTGGGACAAACCACAATGTCAAATTTTTAAAGAAAAATCTATTTATTTCTAATCAAAAACATACATAGAACATTGCTGAACACACGGCTGACAGTTTACTGTCAAATGGTTAAAAACGATGTCTAGTCAAACTGACTTTGATCGGTGGTGGAATGGATAAATGTGCCCTTGGTTGGCTGTACATGTATCTCTTATATTTATAAAGTCTATAGGTTATTTGGAGTTTTGATACTTGAATGTATCTATTTCTGTTTAGTAACGATAATTTAGATATGTCCACATATTCTTAAGCTGACTATAGTTTAGTGGACCCCTTTGTTCTTTGTTAAGCCTGTGTGTTGCAATTCTTTGAAAACCGTACCACAGAGTTGTCTAAGATCGACAGTGAGTTGATCTGTGATGGGGTTTTTTTTGGCAACTTTCATATTTCTATTTGGGGATGCTTTCAATTTAAACTGGAAAGCTGTTGGAATTGTGTCTTCATGGTTAGTGGGATTAGTGCATGTTTTGATGTGCTTTGTTTTTCCTGATCATTAGTACTCAGGAAGTTTTTCAACCATTTTATATCGGGGGACGTCCTGACGAAGCCCCAAGAGGAGGGGTGAAACACGTAGACGCCGCTTGCAAAGATTAGGTGGATGACCCAGAGATTGTCGGCTGTACAGCCCTAATATTTGGATTAAAAGTAACGAGGGGATTGAGCCAAAAGAACCAGTGCTTGCCTGGATCACCAACACCTGGATACCACACCAACTAAGGGGAAACCAAAAGGACACACAGTGATTAAAAAGCCACAAATAGCTCCACGCGGAGGAAACCCGTGAACGCGAAATCGAAGGACTGACCGAGAGGTCATGTGAGTAGACCTGCTGTTCGGCTTCAATACGAACTAGCAAAAAGCTTAAATTACAAATCACTGTTACATATGAACGATCCCCCCGATATAAAATGGTTGAAAAACTTCCTGAGTACTAATGATCAGGAAAAACAAAGCACATCAAAACATGCACTAATCCCACTAACCATGAAGACACAATTCCAACAGCTTTCCAGTTTAAATTGAAAGCATCCCCAAATAGAAATATGAAAGTTGCCAAAAAAAACCCCATCACAGATCAACTCACTGTCGATCTTAGACAACTCTGTGGTACGGTTTTCAAAGAATTGCAACACACAGGCTTAACAAAGAACAAAGGGGTCCACTAAACTATAGTCAGCTTAAGAATATGTGGACATATCTAAATTATCGTTACTAAACAGAAATAGATACATTCAAGTATCAAAACTCCAAATAACCTATAGACTTTATAAATATAAGAGATACATGTACAGCCAACCAAGGGCACATTTATCCATTCCACCACCGATCAAAGTCAGTTTGACTAGACATCGTTTTTAACCATTTGACAGTAAACTGTCAGCCGTGTGTTCAGCAATGTTCTATGTATGTTTTTGATTAGAAATAAATAGATTTTTCTTTAAAAATTTGGCATTGTGGTTTGTCCCAACCGATGATTAACCCTTGAACTGCCTTCATCTGCAAGACAGTTTGCATCCTCCTTGTTTTACCGAGCAGCGCTGGTGCCGGTCTCCGATCCAGCGTTGACTGCTGTGTCGTCTGTCCCCCACGGAGTCAGTGCGGTTGCACGCTGCCAAGCTGCCTGCATTGACTTACCTTGTGTCTCTCCTCGTCTCCCGGACGAAGATCTGTACTGCGCATGTTCCGCCCCATGATCCTTTGCGGCCGAATGGGGGGGCTTGTAAGCACCCCTATGTGATCGCAGTCAAAGTCAAAAAAACAAAAAAAGTTTTTTAAATTAAAAATAAAAATACAAATGTAAACGCACGCAATTTGTAATCTGGGCATGTTGGGTATCGTTTTACTCGTTGTAACCTCATCTTTTATATTTCATTAAAAAAATTGGTATTTTGTTGTGTTTTGGGGCATTTCATTAAATTTGCCACTAAATTTTGGGGTTTAATAAGGAGCTGCGCTAATATTGCGCAACATAAAAATTTGCAACTACCACCATTTTATTCTATAGGGTCTTGGCATTCAGAAAATATATAATGTTTGGGGGTTTTAAGTCATTTTCAGGCCTAAAATGTGGAATATAACATGGGTGCAAAAAATGAAAAAAAAAAGGCCTCAGTCATAAAGGGGTTAAAAACAATTCTCCTTAAAGGATTTTGACTTTTGTTTACACATCCCTGGTCACCCAGAGAGCCTTAGCCCGCACCCCAGGCCTCAGGATATCCAAGGATTTTCAAAGTGAACTCACCCTTTTTTTTTTTTCTCTGTTTGGGTTCTGAAATCCCGTGGCCTTTGCTCCCAGATGGACCCGGACCAGGCTCGGCCCCTTGGACATGGCCTCCTCAGAGACCTTCCCTGTTCACTACCCTCAACACGCGGACACACGGATGACGGAGGCTGTTAACAGGTTTCATTTAATGTTTCTCAGGTTAATTTTGTCTATTACTGGGGCCATACCTTCCTTAATGCTTAAGTTGTGGGTGTTTTTGTGAAAATGTTATGGCTTTTGTTTTCTCTTATTTTTCTTGGTTTTAAGTTATATGCTGTTGTACATGGGGGAGAGGCATCCACTCCCTAGTGATGAGATCGGCGTAGGGCGCAGATGTGGAGGGGTCGGCTCTCCGCTCCCGGGACGACAGGCCCCCCTATGGGATCAAGTCACAGACCACTGACCGAATTGGGGTAAGCTTTACCCTTGGGGCTGGGGGGTGTCCGGACCCGATCTGCGCCCCATGCTGTTCCGCTAATGGGAGAGGGCTTTGCATCTCCTCACACGGTTCTGGACCGGTTATTATAGATCTATTCGTATTCACATAGATTGTCTAACCACCCCCACATAGGACTACCCCGTGCGTAACGCAACCGGTTGCTATACTTGTTATTGACCTGTACCATTAGTCTGGTCAGGATTTATACACTCTTGGGTGTATACCAGTCTGCCTAAGATTGCCACATCCTGGGCTAGAGTCACGCTAACACACTAGTTTTCTCCATACGTACCTGCTGGCTCTCTCCCTCTAAACCCTCATACTTCTTTCTGTCCCCCCTTTCCCTCCCCTCCTGAATCGCTGCTTGTACTCTGTTGGAACAAATGGCGGCTATGATGATGTTCACCTCCCTGAATGTACAGGGTCTAAACATCCCCGAAAAAAGGTCTAGACTGCTCACAGATTTGAGGAACTCTGGCTCTCAGGTCGAGTTTCTTCAGAAAAACCCATTTCCGAAGTGACCAGATCCCCAGGTTGCTCAATCGCGACTACCTGATGGTATATCACTGTCCATCTCCCATCTCAAAATCTAAGGGTGTTTCTATTCCCCTGGCTAATTCGGTCCCATGGACTTACACCGATCAATACACTGACGCAAACGGCAGATTTATTCTCCTGAAGGGCACAATAGGTGGCGTCCCAGTGACCTTAGCCAATGTTTACTTTCCAAATTCAGATCAACTGGGCTTCCTTCGCACTCTGGTGCAGGTCCTCTTAGAATTTGCTGATGGCATCCTGGTGCTGGGGGGGGGGGGACTTTAATTTTGCAATGGACCCATTGTTGGACGTATCTAGGGGTACCTCCCAACTGGCCTTTGCATAGATGAAAAAACAAATTTAAGCTCCACCTCCTGCACCTGACGGACACATGGAGGTTCATTCATCCACATGATAGGTACTACACCTTTTTTTCACAAGCCCACCAAACATACTCGAGATTGGACTACTTTTTTGTAGCACATAAAGAACTCCCAGGAGTATGTTCGGTCGCGATTGATAACATCCTCCTATGGGACCATGCTCCGTTGCATATGTCTTTAGCCTTAACCACGGCTCCCACCCCATGCTTCATGTGGCGATTAAACGAATAGCTTCTGCAGGACCCTCTGATCAAATCTGACATGGAAGCTGCTTTGCCTTCCTTCTTTGCCACCAATGTGCCCTCGGTTGCGTCACCCTTGATTGCATGGGAGGCCCATAAATGTGTCATAAGGGGCGTTCTATTGAAGCATGGGGCTTGTATGGAAAGGGAGGGAGACAAACAAGTGGCGCAGTTATTTGGACGCCTACATACGCTGGAAGCCACGCATAAACGTTCCCTAGCGCTCACGCTACGGACAACCTCAAATATCTGGGGACTCACATCACTGCTGATCTCCGAGACATCTACGCGGCTTGGTCTGCCCATACCATTTCCTGGTTTGGCAGATGTGCAGCAGTTAAAATGAACATCTTGCCAAGGGTTCTCTATCTGTTCCAGGCATTGCCGATATTTCTCCCCTCAAGCTTTTTCCAACGTCTCCATAGGGCAGTGGTGAACTTTGTCTGGGCGGACAAACACCCGAGGATCAGCAGGAAAACGCTGACTCTCTCCCAGGATAAAGAGGGGGGGGGGGGGGGGGGCGGGGGGGGCGTTACCCG
>NW_017309304.1:16505-26284 GCF_000935625.1 Nanorana parkeri
GGGGGGGGGGGGGCCTGCCGGACTTTCAACTGTATCACAAAGCTGTTCAACTGAATAGGGTCTTGGACTGGCACCCCCACCAAGACGGCATGCTCTGGGTAGCCCTTGACAGAGCTTCCTGTCAGTACCCACTGGAAGGGCTCCCCTGGATCTCGTCCCCCATCCCGCTGTCGGTGCGGGACCACCCTTTGATTTCTACCGCAATTCGACTTGCCAGGGCGTAGCTCAAGCACCCCACACTGGCTCCGGCCCCTCGCCACTAACATCGGTGATAGGAGACCCCGACTTTGCGCCGGGAGCGGACACTGCACAGTTCTCCAGACCTATGACAGTGGACAAGTACAGACTACTTGACTTCCGAACAAATTCCGACTGGATATCGGGCCCAGCCATACGGTCCCTTACTGACCGCCCTCTAGACTCCTGGAGTGTTATGCAACTCCAACACTTTCTGCGAGCTATCCCTAATCCCCAAGCCCTGGATAGACCCCTTACGGACTACGAGATGATGTGTAAGGGGACTGAACCCACACGACATGCAATATCCCTTATTTATAAACTGATCAGCGCGTCCGCTTCCACCACCCGTCCATCGTTCTTGCAGCAATGGGAAAGGGAACTAGGATTCGTTTTTACCGAACAACAGACTCGTTCCATACTCACCATGCCCCACAAATCGTCCATGGGCAGCAAAGTCCAGGAAATGGGCTACAAAATTCTATCCCGCTGGTATAGAGTACCTTGGCTTTTGCACAAAATTAATTCTGTGGTCCCTGCCCAGTGTTGGAGGTGTGGTTTAGACTCTGACACGATGTTACATACATTCTGGTCATGTCACTTGAAACCCTTCTTGGACCAGGTGCTATCTATCATACAAAACCTGACCATGACGGACCTCAGAGATAAACCGGCGGCATGTCTGCTACACATGTCAACCACCCCACTCTCAAAATACCGACACTCACTCACACGCCACCTATCAGACACTGCTAGAGCCACTATTCCCCTGTTGTGGAAACAAACCAGCCCGCCCACCATCTCGTTGTGGCTCTCTAAGGTACGAGAGGTGTATGTCCTGGAAGATCTGACGGCCTCCCTTAGAAACACCGAAGGGAGGTTCTTGGCCAACTGGGGATCGTGGATCTACTTCGAACACTCCACCAAATATGCAGACCTTGTATCAGACTGACAGTGAGGCCGCACTCCTGGGGGCGTGGTGGCTTTCCTGAGTCACACTACCTGAGGGAACCTCCCCTGACAGGACTCTAGTTCCTCGGCTGTAGGAGGTGATGAGACTTTCATTGGGCGGGGACCCTGGCAGCGATTCAGGACCATGCTCACCCTTTAAATCTTTCCTTCCGCTTGTGTCTACTATTCTCTTCAGCTCACTCTGCTCTTTCCTTGCTAATACCTACCTTTAATCCCAGCACTCTCGCCTTGGATGAGGCTGAGTTACTACTTCCCATAACATGATTTCTACACTATAGCATTGATGACATATTCTGTGCTCCGTGAGTTAATACAGTAACGATTATCAAAACGCAAATGTGTCCCGACTGCAGATTCTCTCTTTAATGAACGCACATCAAATACTCTTACTAGATCTACGTTAAAGGTTATGTTTGATGATAACTGAACAGTTTTGTATCCACGAAATGCTTCTACTAGAACTGTATGTAAAGAACAGTAATCACATGTGATTTGGAAGTTGCATCTGTAACATTTGCTCGAACATTCATGACTGTAACCTTGTTTTGATGACATGTCAGTTAATAAACGAATAAAAAAAATAAAGTCTTTCAAACGTCATCCAGTTCTCCCATAAATAAGTGCATATAGAATGTGCACCGCCATGCAGTCAGTAATATTTAGCATGTGTGGCTCATCCTGCTATCTAGCATCCAAAAGTACCTAACCACGCGCAGGGTCCCTTCCTCAAGGCAGAAAGACGTCACGTTGTGCACCAGGAGGAACCCCGGACCCACTGCACCAGCGTAGGGTCTGACAATGGGTCCAAGGATTTCATCCCAATACCTAATAGGTATTGTCAGGGTGCCATTGTCTAGCGTGTAGAGGTCTGTGCGTCCCTCCATGGATATGCCTCCCCAGACCATCACTGACCCACCACCAAACCGGTCATGCTGAACGATGTTACAGGCAGCATAACTTTCTCCAGGGCTTCTTCAGACCCTTTCGCGTCTGTCACATGTGCTCAGGGTGAACCTGTTCTCATCTGTGAAATGCACAGGGCGCCAGTGGCGGATCTGCCAATTCTGGTGTTCAATGGAAAATGCCAAATGACCTCCACGGTGCCAGGCAGTGAGCACAGGGCCCACTAGAGGACTACGTGCACTCAGGCATCTCTCATGAAGTCTGTTTCTGATTGCTTGGTCAAAGACATTCACACCAGTGGCCTGCTGGAGGTCATTTTGTAGGGCTCTGGCAGTGCTCATCCTGTTCTGCCATGCACAAAGGAGCAGATACCGAAGCTGCTGATGGGTTAAGGACCGTATAACGGCCCTGTCCAGCTCTCTAAGAGTAACTGCCTGTGTCCTGGAATCTCCTCCATGCTCTTGAGACTGTGCTAGGACACACAGCAAACCTTCCGACAATGGCACGTATTGATATGCCATTCTAGAGGAGTTGGCATGCCTGTGCAACCTTTATATGGTCCAGGTATCGCCTCATGCTACCAGTAGTGACACTGACTCTAGCCAAATGCAAATCTAGTGAAAAACAGTCAGAAAAGATGAGTAGGGAAAAAAAGGGTCAGTGGCCTCCAACTGTAAAACCATTCCTGTTTTGGAGGTCGTCTCATTGTTGCATTGTTGCACCTGTTAATTTAATTAACACCAAAGCAGCTGAAACGGATTAACAACCATCTCTGCTACTTAACTGACCTGATCAATATCCCAGGAGTTTCATTGACTGGATGCTATACTCTGCTCAAAAAAATTAAAGGAACACTTTTGAATCAGTGTAGTTTTGTTTATTTACAGTATCTCTCCTCAACCCATTCCAGTATGGGCAAATATAAGTAGTTATACTACTCTAGATTGTATAGTATGTCTCCAGGAAACACACTTCAAATTCAGAGCTTGGCTTCCATAAGACTATCCCATTCAATGTTAGGGTCAGAGATAAATAAGTACAGAGTAGGTATCCAAAGCTTATGGTGTATAGCTAGTCAAAATAAAAAAAACTCAGTACATCTATGCAATACATGCATTGTTGTAATATGCATTTTTGCACATATGTTTTAAAGGGCAACTCTACTTTTTTTTTTAAAATGAATATCTTACCTTTCCATTTAAAGGAGAACTATGAGGGGAGTGCTTTTCACTCACATCATAGTTCTAGCCGACCTGTGACAATGAGACTGTCACAGGTCGGCTCAGTAGATCGGGAGGTGAGCGAACACATACTGGCGTTCACTCACCTCTCGATCCTGTCACGGCTCTCTGCCGTGACAGGGGAGGGGATGGACCGGCGGAACGGACGGGGGAGGGGGCAGGTACAGCTAGCTCTGCTTTTAGATAGGCAGAGCCAGCTGACAGTCACGTAGCTGGGCGGATCTCGGCACAATTGTCGGGATCCGCTTCAGCTGTGGCGTCTCAGTATACCGCGAGCTACAGCTCGCGGTATACTGAGCCTAGGGTGACAGGAGGACGCTTGTTTGTGTCCTCCCGTTACCTTAAGGAGAACTATGG
Organism: Nanorana parkeri; assembly: GCF_000935625.1. Classification (NCBI taxonomy): domain Eukaryota; kingdom Metazoa; phylum Chordata; class Amphibia; order Anura; family Dicroglossidae; genus Nanorana; species Nanorana parkeri. The sequence continues at coordinate 20,216 of NW_017309304.1, forward strand.
GGAAAAGACTTAACCCCATAGTTCTCCTTTAAAGCTATAGTGCTGTAATGCTCTAAATCTGCAAAAACAAATTCAATGCAATACGGCGACCTGGAACCGTTCTGTACACTGTTGATGTACCGAACTCCCCATGAAATGTCACTTCCTGCTTCTGTGATTGGCGGACTCATTTTCAGAAAAAGTCTGCACGAAGATACAAGCACAATTTTGGCATCCCTTGCAATAGGAATTTCATTTTTGGTGAGATGCTGTCAAAGGGTTTAATTACTACTAAAGGGATGCCAACCAGCACCTTTCCTCATTACAACACAGGAAGCTCACCAGCTGATAATGAAACCAGACCCTCCCATTCAGGAATCAGTTTGGAAAGGACATGCTGTAACAAAAAGCTATTTCTTTAGAAAAGAAACAGGTAGGTAACTGCAACAAAGTTGGTTAAAATCCTTGCAATGTACACAGATCACCCAGGAGGAGATTGATTGTTTTTCTAAACAAAAAAGGGGAAATAGGTCTCAAGTACAGAAAAATAACCGTTGATCTTTCCAAGAGTCCGGTGAGCTCATAATTTTTTTTAGTGTACTCCACTGAATTCCAAGTGCCTGAATTCTCCTCTCCTGGACTACAGAACACAACACTCTTCAGGAAACCATGGTTTTGGGACAGCCAGGAACTGATGGAAACCAGAGTATTACCAGAGGCTCAGGAGACAGAAAGAGTGGGAACCAGGATAACTGCACATATGGCCAGTGTTGTCATACAGGCACAGAGCCTAAGGAGCGGCAGGTATTCACCAGAGCTTCCCGCAAAGGGAAGACCGCTTACAGGTTGCAGCCGCCTCACACACACAAGCAGTCAACAGACAGAATACTACCGAGGCTACAGGATCACTGGGAAATAGGTTGCAGTAACAGAAAACAGTTGCAGACAGGGCTATGGACACGCTGAGACAGTAGCAGTGCTAAGGATCTGGATACAGGGTAACATAGGGAAGGAAGTCCTTACAGGGCTCAGACAGAATACACTGGTACGCAGAGAAGGGAACTGCTGCAGTGTGGTTCAGGATTCAGTGGAACACAAGGAAGGAAGTCCTAGAGTGCTGGTGTACAGAATCCACTGGTTTACAGGGAAGAGACTGTGACGGTAAAGAGGTTTGAGCGTCATAATATTACGTATGACATTCTCTTCTCCCCCAGCTCTGCAAAAAATGCAGCCTTTCATTCAGTTGGGTTGCCCTCAGTTGGCAGGCCTCTTCAAATTCCAAAAAACAGAGATCTGCTACTCTGGCCTGGAATCATTATTTCCCCAGCACTGATTACCTAAGTGAGGTATCTATTTTGGCCTTTAACCTTTTTTATGATGATCCCTAATAACACCAACCAAGCATAATTGCAGAGCAGCCATACATTAGCAGTTGACAGCTTTAGATAAATACCAGAGGGTCTGGTAAGGATAATGACCCAGGTGACTTCCGAGTCACACTCAAGTCATAAAACCGAGTTACATTATCAACCAAATTTCATAACTTGGAATTGGAAAGTAATATTGTAAAATTAATTGCAAACATAGCTGGGCCTTGTCAAGAGAAAACTAGACATACCAAGAATGGAAAGGTTACAATACGCAGGGTCCTGACAGGCGACATTTGCCCTCCTGGCCCAACCATCATTCATATCTCCACCAAGTTTGGTCTCAATCTAAAACTACCTCCATGACTCATCATGATTTAGGGGTTTTCGGACAGTATTGGATATGAATTCAATTATCCTCTTAGTTATGAATTGAACAGTTTGGGAGGAGCAGAGGAGGGCATCGAGGACAAGGACCCCTCCCCATGCCTGCCCTAGGGGACGGCTCTATGACACCCCCTAGAGGGCTGACAAAGATGCTGCAGAGGCAGCTACGGAGGCTCTTGTTTGTTACATCAAGAAAAGGAACTCCTGCAACATTAAGAAGTTGGTAACATCCCAGACGAGTTCCCCTTTACTATCTGGAAATCATCTGTGTGTAATACGTTCCCATGTAGCGTCTCGCTTGGAGCGCGGCGTAGCGATCCCCACAACAACTAGCACGGCTTGCCCTCCAGAGTGGAATGCAGCGTGCAGAGCGGCCGTCACTCAGCTCCGCCCCCAAACCAAATGAACAGTTAAATGCGGAAGTGGAGCTCAGCACGGCGTTCCACTAATGGAGTGTGCGCCCTGCTAGCTCCATTCGCCTCACATTACCACCTGGGAACCTCGGGACCTCACTCTCCTACCGCTCCGATGGACTAAGTATCCACTGACCCAGTCTGGGTTCATCCAAACCGCAAGTATATGGGAGTCTTGCCACTAGCTGTTACCACCAGATGCAGTGCATGCCTATGGACTAATACTTCTTGATTACTAGTGAGAGCTGCATTGCCATTGCTGATTTGCCTATATGAAAGACTGTTTCATTCCACTCCAATTGATACCTGCATTGCCATTGCTGATATGCTTCTGTGAATACTAGTTAATTCAACTCCAATTGATACCTGCATTGCCATCTGCTGATATGCTTCTATGTAATACTGTTTGATCTCACTCCAATTGATACCTGCATTGCCATTACTGATATGCTTCTATGAAATACTGTGTGATTTCACTCCAATTGATACCTGCATTGCCATTGCTGATATGCTTCTGTGAACTACTATTTAATTCAACTCCAATTGATACCTGCATTGCCATTTGCCGATATGCTTCTATGAAATACTGTTTAAATGCATCACCTATTGATACCTGCTACCCCACAGTTGACCACTAGGGTGGGGCTGCGCTAGTTAGTGTTGGCTTCCCCCGTTAATTAGAACCAGGTGTATGATGTAGTAATTCCTAACTCTCCGTTTAAGATTGAGAGAGCCGCCAAGAATTCATACTGAATCACCTATAGAAACAAAACCTAAGGACACAAGTGTGTATTCATTTATGCTGCACAACTCCGCGGTTGAGATCCTGACCATTGAACTAGGAGCGTTACACTGTGCAAGCCTTGCTTGCAGAAGTGCCATTTAGACTCATCTTTTGATAATTGAACTGAACTCTGTCAGAACTCAAAACCCCGGGACTGTTAAGTATTGTCTTTTTATTCCTTTTTATTTTACTGTTATATATTTTGGTCTCTCTTTATTAACATCTTTTTCTGTATATTATTCTGCACCATTTATTTTTTTTAAAGACGATCATAAAAATGTAATAAGCCTATTTCTTCGCTCTAAATAAGAACTATACTATGTATAGTAAAACCTGCCATATTCCTATCTAAGGAGGTTAGTGGTATCATGAATTGCCCCAGCATTTGTTGGGATCGGTGCGCGCTTCCGTTAAAGCACGTGGTGGCAGCTAAGGTTTGGTGTGTAAAGGGTTAACTATGGAGTTAACCAACCCTAGCGACAATTTTTCTCAGGCTGCTGGCCTGAGATTGTTGTCCAGCAAGCTGGGAAATCTCTGTGTAGGGTGAGGCTGAGAGTGGTATCATCAGGTCCTTGTGACCGCTCGCTCGGTTCAGAACCAAGTATAGTCAAGTACAAAAGCATCCCAATAGAAAAAGGAAGCAGTCTGATAAGCGAACTCGGACTTACAGAAGTTTAGTGGTGGCAACTAAAACAGAGTGCAGTGGTGCAGGCAGCTTAGACAAACTAAAGGAAGTTACTGTAGTTCTCTTGGACTATGCAGTGCAAACAAATGCAGGCACAACAGAAGTCTCTCCAAGGGAACAGTGCACAGGAGTACTGGCACGGAGTCCAGGAAAGGTGCACAAAAGTCTGTTGGGATAAACTCAGGAGTGCACTGGGAAGTGCAAAGGAGTCCAGAGAAAACACGACTAAGGAGTCTGAGATAAATGCAGGAGTACACTGGGAGTTCAGAGGAGTCCAGTGAAGGTAAGAAGAAATGTCTTGGGATGAATGCAAAAGCACAGGGAAGGGGGAGTGCAGGGGAAAGCACTTGAATCAGCAATACAGGTAACAGGGATGTCACAGGGGTCCTCAGGAAGCACAATGCAAACTAAGGAGGCCTTGGCAGGAAGTGAACGGACACATTGTTTGAACACTGAGCAACAGGCATACTAACTCTAGAAGAGAAAGGCTGATAGGCTACATGCCAAACCCCTCAGGCAGAGGGGAAAAACCTGGGGCTGAAAAATGGCACAGGTAAGTGTCACCAGGGCTGGCCTGTGCGAGCTGTGCGGCTGCACAGGGCGCCATGGCAACAAAGGCGCCAGGTGGCCGACACAGCTCGTCCTCTGGGCGGCTTCTCTCCTCCTCAACCATTCAGAAACTGCTGATAGTAAAATATTTTACTATCAGTGTCTGAATGAATGGGAAGCCTCTGTACTGAGTGCTTCCCATTCATTGAGTGCTGAGGCTGCAGAAAAAGAAATTGAGGATTTGGTGTCCTTAATTTGTTTTCTTGTTTTAAAAAAGGGAAATGTCAGGGGTCTGACATTTCAGGGGAAATATCAGGGGTCCCCCCCCCCCCAGTAAAAAATTATTTAAAAAACCAGGCCTCTCTTTCTGGAAAATGAGTCCTACGCAAAATTTCTGTTACCAGGTGTGGGGGGAGCTTGTAACCGCCTCCCATGTGACAGCGCTGGAATCTAGCAGCCCTTCGCTATGACAAGGACTGTCACATGATCAGGGTAGTGATATCACTGCTCTCCTTAGCATCCACAGTAGGGATTACACACACACACACCTGGCCAAACGTTTTAGAAAACCCAGATTTTTCCAGTGTTTATTTAAATTTACGCAGTGTAATGTCTCATTCTAGTCTGAACATAAAGCATATAACAAATAAACAATTGGACATGCAAAAGAAATCATGGAATCGTTTTCTTTACCAAACTGTAAATCTAAATGTTTGACTCATCATAGTATCCACCTTTTGCAGATATAACAGCCAAACACACTTGTCTCTACAATGGATATAAAATATTGTTCGGAATGTTCATCCCAACACTCGCAGAAGTTCCCACAAATGTGTTGCACTTCGAGGTTGCTTTGCTTTCATCTTGTTCTGTTCTTTGATGGTAGTTCTGATACAGCCTGGAGGTATGTTTTGAGTCATTAACTTGCTGTAGGATGAACCCCTAACCAACTAGGCGTACACCAGAAGGTATTGCATGGCGCTGCAAAATGCTGTGGTAGTAGTTTTGGTTCAGGATGCAACTCACTCTGTGCAAGTCACCAAATCTGGATCCAGCAAAAGAGCCCCAGACCATCATACTTCTTCCTCCATGTTTGACAGTTGGTGTCACACACCGAGGAACCATCCTTTCGCCTACTCGACTGTGTACAAAAACCTTGTGTGATGAAATGAAGATCTCAAATTTTGATCCATATCCACATAAGATCTTCCAGTCTTCAGTAATCCACGGCCCAGGCAAGCCTCTTTTTCTTATTTTATCATCTTAGCAACGGCTTTGTTACTGCCACCAACCTGCAGCTCAAAGTCTTCTCTTCACAGTTGAAACTCAGACTTGCTTACTTTGATCACTGGTAAGCTGTGCTTGAAGCTGCTATCCTGTTAGCCGCCTGTCACCTAAGATGCTGACTCCCAGAAACATGTCTTCTGATTCTGTTGTGGCTTTGGGTCTGCCAGACCTCCTCCTGTCAGTTTTTCCTCCAGGTTTTCAAGTGCCTTTTGATCGTGTAGGTAACTGTACACACCGACATCTTGGATTTCTTTGCAATCTCTCTAAAGCAAAAAACTACCCTTTTAAGGGTAATAAAGGTCTGTCTGCCTTTTTCTTTTGTTAATTGCCTTTTTTTCGCCATTTTGAGAGCAATATACTACTTCCTGCAGAACAATACTCTCCCAATATTGCTTAAAAAGGTGTAGTAACACAGTCTGTTACAACACTGCTTTGAGGGCTTGTTCACACCACATTCAGTGCGTTCCAGCGCGGTTATCTGCTGGAACGCACTGTATCGCATGGTAAACGCTGCCTGCATTCTGGGGTTGGAGGGGGAATGGCGGTGCATTGAAGTCAATGGCATGGTACCGCAGCCACGCCGCCCCCCCCCCCCCCGCCGGGCGGTCACCCGCCCCC
>NW_017309304.1:26335-43315 GCF_000935625.1 Nanorana parkeri
CGCAGTGCGATCATCCGCACCAGAACACGTGGCACATTAGGCGCCTGCATTGCGGTCCAGTGTGATCGGGAAAAATGCTGCATGCTAACCACACTGGAATGCACTGTATATGGTGTGAACAAGCCCTCTTACAGACAAAAGGCTTGTGAGTAATCAGCAAAATTTGGAACTGTAGGAATTGTTAGCATAAAAACTTTCAAGGCTTAATCTGTAAGAAAAATGGGGTGTGATTTCAACCAGATAATATGAATATTACTAAATAATATCCATATTATTTATCAACACCCACTTTTTACTGAGGGGTAGGTCAGCTAAGAAATGCGCACTATAAACTGTAGGTTTAAAATAATTTTGGAGTGCCAGGAATTTAAACAAACACATCTTGATGATTGATAAAGAAATTACAGTAATAACAAAAGCAACAAATCTAATCAAAGATAACTACCACAGGAACACGAACACATCAATAGAAAACCAACAATATTAAAATAACAATACTAAACCAGAAAAGTCACCAACCCAACACCTCTACAACACATAAAATATAAAACTGGTTAGCATAACTCATCAATTGGATGTACGAATACTGCCCCCCCCTGTAGAATTACACAGGTTCTGAACTGTGATTCCCAAAATGGCTTCCTGTTCCCAGCATGGATCCCGCTCGCCCTCAAGGTGAGAGTGCCTCCATTTCTTTTCCTGCTGTTTGCAAAGCCTGTGCAGATTTCACCCAAGACATCAGACGCATACCTCAAAGTGTCTAAATTCTCCACAAATTGTGAGGACCCCATGGGGAAAACAGGTGTTTGTAATAGTCTTGTTTTAAAACAAACCAAACAGTTTATTTTCTTTCCACAACCAACAAAACAGGCTTTCTTCAGCAGAAATCCAGAGTTAGGACTTACCGGTAACTCTATTTCCAATAGTCTTCCAGGACCGCATCTGGAGATATGGAGGCTCTCTCAATCTCACAGGAAACACGTCACCCATAACCTTTTAAAAAGCCCGCCTTCTGGCAGCTCCTTAGTCATCACGAGAACCGAAGGCAACTGGAAAAAAGCAGAAACAGACAACACCACCGGCAAAACATCAACAGCTGATCCGTGAGGGAAAGCAACAGAGTGGACCAAGCCCTTCCCGGCCAATATGGCGCAATCAGAATGACTTCCGTCCTCCCGGAACCTGAGTGACAACCCTTTGGTACACCAAATCCCCCAGCAAGAGACAAAGAGCCTCTGCTCTGTCCTGTTGTCTTGGAAGATTGGTGACCAAAAAACGTTTGAGGAACAGCATTGAACTCCAACTTGTAACCGTCCCTGACCAGATTTAAAATAAATTGATTTGAATTGATTTGAGGTGTTTCCCGACCAGTGATGGAGGAAGTCCCCGAGTCTTTCTCCCACCGGAAGCGGACAGTCACTGTGGCTTGGGTGATGGAGTGGGCGGGTTAAAGAGAATCCCTCCTCTACCCCTGTCCCTGCCTTTATGGCCCGTCCAATGTTTCTTGGGAACATCCTCCTTCCCCCCTTTAGGGCCACTACCGGTTTTGCGAACAAACCTCCGAAAAGGCTTCTTCTTCTCTGGGAAGGCCCTCTTTTTATCAGCTGTCCTTTCCAGAAGAGCTTAGAGGTGGTATCCCACTGCCAGGCCTTGAGCCACAAGGCCCTGTGAGAAGAGTTAACCGGTGACCAGGCTGTCATTTGACTGACTCAGCTGAGGCATCCGCAATAAAGCCAACTGCCTTAAATAGAATTGGAAAAGACTCCAACAACTGCTCCCTAGGTGTACCTGACAGTAAGTGGGTCTTCCATTTGCGAAAGCCAAAATTCCAAATTCCTAGCCACGCAAGTCGTGGCCAGGGCTGGCTTTGAGCTAAAGAGGATAGAGTCCCAAGCTCTCTTAAACAAGACCTCCATTTTCTTGTTCATTGGCTCTTTGAGAACACCCATATCCTCAAAAGGCCAAATCCGACCTCTTGGACACTTTTGCCAACGGAGCATCCAGCTTGGGTGTTTTGTTCCACACCAAAGCCGGGTCATCGTCAAACGGGAACCTCCGTTTGCGATTAGTGCACTTGAGGCTTTTTCTCTGGCTCTGCCCATTCCCTGACTACTGCGTCCGAGAGAACCTTATGTTCCGGGAATACTTTAAACTTCTTTTGCTGCAGACTCTGATACATGAGGTCATGGCGAGAAGGCTGCACCTGTTTCTCATGAATCTCCAGAGTATGATAAATGGCAGCAAGCAAATCATCCACATCCTCCAAGGATAATTTATATCTGGAGGTAGGAGACACTTCCTTTTGGCCGCTTAAATCCTCCTCCTCCGAAGAAGAATAACCATGAGAGGGCCTGCTTCACTAAGCTCCTCTTCAGAGAAACCCACAGAAGTCCTAGGACGTACCCGGTCAGACTCTGTGGCAGCAGGGGATAACGTGGCACTGGGGTTAGGTTTAAAGCCTTCTAACACTGATCTGAAGGATTGGAAAGTAGAAGCCAGCTCCTCCTTAACTGTTGTTAAGAGATTATTACAGGCTGACGAGGACTCTTCCTTAAAGAGGTCGTCAATACACTTCCGACATAAAGCCTTTGCATAAGTGGACCCCAGCTTGCAAGCGCAAACTGCACATTTCTTTTTAATTGCCACTCTGGCTTTATCTGAAGTTCTAGCCTGAAATTAAACACAAACAAGAAGGGCTAAGTCCCAATCACAATGATCAGAAAAAAATAGAAGTGCCCCTCAACACCAAAAGGCCCTGTCCCAAGGAACCCAAGGTGGAGAAAAGGAAAAGGGGTCAGAGGAACCAGGGTGGTGAATGCAAACAAAATCACCCATACCTGTGCCGGGCTGGTGCCTGACGGAACCGAATCTGCTGCTGTAGAAACCAGAGGCAAAGAAGATTCCATCCTTGCGGAGAGTATTCACACAAGCCGCCAGCGCTGTCTCAGTCGCTACTGAGAAGTGAGCCCATTTACACCAGCCAAGGCCCTCCCCACGCCGAAAACGAGGCTTGGAACACACAGCCTCGGTGTCCGGAAGTGACATCACTCACGCCGGAAGTGACGTACGTGGTCACCCGGTCCGGCCGTGGAGAACCTCCCGGAGCCGCGGAGACAAGATGAACCCCTCTGACCGGCGGTCACCCTCTCCCCGTGACTCAGCCAAGGGAGCGAAGCCACCACGGTCTCGGCCCTTGCCGGGCACTGAAGCAGGAAGGAGAGCCAGCATACCCGCTGCAAAGCTAGAGGGGCAAGCTGGGGGCCCAAGGTAAGCCTGTTACCTAAGATTACAGAAGAAAACAACCCCCCCCCCCCCTGGCTATTTGCCATATGGAGGCTCTTCCCAAGCGTTCCTGTAACACGCATCCTCGGTTCTCGTGATGACTGAGGAGCTGGCCAGAAGGCGGGCCTTTTAAAAAGGTTATGGGTGACGTGTTTCCTGTGGGATTGGGAGGAGCCTCCATGTCTCAAGATGCTGTCCTGGAAGACGTTAGGAGGAAAACAGAAAACACAAGGCAAAAGTCCTTCAACAATATTGCACAGCCTTGTGCATTTTCATGGTCTCACCTAGAGAAGTCCAACTGCTTCTGAGCAGCCACACACAGAGATTCTCTTTTCTGTCATTCTCTGCTTCACACTCCTCTCTCTCTCTCACCTGTGTTACCTTTTTAACAGCAAGGGCTGTAGTGGAAGTATCTGCCCTACCAAATTAACTCATCCTTACCTCTCACCCAGGTTGACTCTCCACATATCCCTCCGCCCTGTCCTAGGTCAGAGGCCTGGACAAAATGACAATACATCCGGGAAAGGGCATCCCTGTTTTGATGCACTTTCCCTGGTCTGTGCACGACTGTAAACTTGAAATCTTGAAGGGTGAGAAACCACCTGGTGATCATGGAGTTCCTATCCTTATTCTGTGCTATCCAGGTGAGAGGGGCATGTCTGACATCAGCTCGAAGGGTCGGCCCAACAAGTAGTTCCGGAGTGTCTCTAGAGACTCTTTTATGGCGAGACATTCCCTTTCCACAATGGCATAATTTTTCTCGGCTGGTGTGAGCTTTTTGAGTGCCCTTCACCCCCCACCACTGCCCCAGTCCCAGTTTTGAAGCATCAGTTAGGACCAAGAACTCCTTCTGAAAGTCTGGGGCTACGAAAACAGGTTCTTGGCACAAAGTCTGCTTCAACTAGCAGAGCGCTGTTTTTGCCTTGCCAGTCTAATGGATAACCTTGGACTTTTTCTCTTCAGTGAGGTCTGCCAGGATGTGGCCAGGCTTGCAAAATTGGAACTTAGCCTCCTGTATTACCCCACAATTCCAAGGAAAGTATGTACTTTTTTTTGAGAGGATGGGGCCACTTTTGAATGGCCTCCACCTTGTTCAACTAGGGTTTAATCAGGCCCCATCCTACCATATAACCCAATCTTGCTTTTCTCAGGGTTCACTGTGAATCCTGCCTTTGTAAGGCATCCAGGACTAACTAGATCTTTTGTAAGTGACTCTCCCAGTCTCGGCTGAAGATGACAATGTCATCCACGTAGGCTCATAAATATTCCTTATGGGGTCTCAGGACTTGGTCCATGGCTCTTTGAAAAGTGGGCTGGAGCCCCATGTAACCCAAATGGCATTCTGACATATTGCCATAACCCCTCGGGGGTGGCAAAAGCTGTTTTTGGTTTGGCTTCGTCTGAAAGTGAAATCTGCTAGTAACGTTTGGTTAAGTCTAAAAGTGGTAATGTATTGGGCAGGATATAACATCTCAAATAACTAATCTACCCAGGGCATGGGGTACACATCTGGTTTAGAGACTTTGTTTAATTTCCGAGAAGTCATTACAAAACCACCAGGTTCCATTGGGCTTGGGCACCAAGACTATAGAGCTTAACCAACTACTGGTTGATTCCTCAATAATCCCAAGGTCTAACAAACACTTTTTGGGACGCCTGCCTTTAGACGCACATGAACTTTAATGGCATCCCAGTCTTCGTCCATATGGTTCAATATTGAGTTGGCCCACCCTTTGCAGCTATAACAGCTTCAACTCTTCTGGGAAGGGTGTCCACAAGGTTAGGAGTGCGTCTATGGGAATGTTTGACTATTCCTCCAGAAGCGCATGTGTGAGGTTAGGTACGGATGTTGGACAAGAAGGTCTGGCTCGCAGTCTGTGCTCTTATTCATCCCAAAAGTGTTCTAATGGGTTGAGGTCAGGACTCTGTGCAGGCCAGTCAAGTTTCTCCACCCTGAACTCGATCATCCATGTCTTTATGGACCATGCTTTGTGCACTGGTCATGTTGCAACATGAAGGGGCAATCAAACTGTTCCCACAAAGAGCATGAAATTGTCCAAAATGTCTTGGAATGATGATGCCTTAACAGTTCCCTTCACTGGAACTAAGGGGGAACTGACCCCACTCTTGTCATTTTACGTGGCCTACAACTTCGTGGCTGAGTTCTGTTCCCAGTTGCTTCCACTTTGTTATAATACCACTAACAGTTGACTTGGAATATTCAGTAGCAAGGAAATTTCACAGATGGACTTATTGCACAGGTGGCAACCTATCACGGTACCATGCTTGAATTCACTGAGCTCCTGAGAGCAACCCATTATATCACAAATGTTTGTAGAAGCAGTCTGCATGCCTAGGTGCTTGATTGTATACACCTGTGGCTATGGAGGTCATTTGAACACCTGAAACCAATGATTTGGAGGGGTGTCCCAATACTTTTGGCAATATAGTGTACTTTTTAGCTGAGTCAGGCTTGAAGACCTTATAGTTAACTTTCCACACTTTCTCAACAATCTCAAAAAGGTCCTTACCATTTTGCCAGGAACTTTCTTTCCACGGTTGGTGCTAACTCGATTACCAATTTTAAACTCTCGAACCTTGGCGGACCGGTTGTACAAGAGACTTTGAGACATCTGTTTGGCCTGCAAATGCTCCCTAACTATGGGCATTACATTCGCTATTCGGTCCTGCATTTGTGCAATGTGCACAACCCCACTTTGATAAGCCATGGCTGCTTGCTCCCACGTCTCCCTAATGATGTCCAGTAATCAACGGGGGTGTCTTCCAAAAACCGACTCAAAGGGCGAGAACCCTGTGGATGCCTGGATTACCTCTCGTATGGCAAACAATAAATGAGGCAGTAAAAAAATTCCAGTCACGGTCATCTTTCTCAAGCATCCCCTTTAGGGTTTTATTAACCCCTTCATGACTGAGGCCTTTTTTTCATTTTTTGTACCCATGTTATATTCCAAATTTTAATGCTCCACTTAGCTATCAATTTGCTGATGATATATTGAAGTCCGCCAAGGGTTCAATTCGAAGCAGTTTACACAGTTCTTTCATTACCTTAGACATAAGCGGGGTACCTTGGTCAGTCAGGATCTCAAACGAGAGCCTGGTTATCGTGAACATCTGAAACTCCAGTGCGATACAATAACAAAGAATTATTCACGTTTATGGATAACCTTTAAATAAGCCACCTATCGCGACAGCAGCAGGGAAAAAAGGACAGCTTAAATGAGCCCCTCCAAGGGGGCGTGGCCGAGATGCGAGACTGAACGGACGTGCTTAACTGCAGCTCCTCTCATCCGTTCAGTCATCCTGCTTCTCAGCAGCACAAATCGGGTCAGATCCACTTACCTTATCCTCGCGGGTGTTCCGGAGGCAGCAGGCGACACTTCCATGCGCTCCAGAAGACGATCGGCCCGGTACCGAGTGAGTAGCGATCCTCCCGGCCCTTCGGCTGTCACACATGTGGGCGCCATCTTGGCTGCACGTACTCGCTCCCTCTGTACCTCGAGTGCCAGCACTCAAACGGCTGGGTGGGAGGACATGGAGCCGAACACAGGACCTACGGGAAGAGTTAGCCCACCACATAATAAGGGCACAGAGCCCCCTGGAGCCACAGATGCCATCTTGGCAGCCATAGAGGCCAGCAAGACCACATTAATGGCCAGGATGGATACTCTGGCCCCGGAATGCGACCTAATCCAGCAGGACTTAGATAAAATACGAGGCCGGGTGAAGGAAGTGGAGACCAGGGTGGGGACACTGGAGGACGTTACGGGGGAACATTCCCAAACAATACGCAGCCTGCAACGAGCAGTGGCGCAGCTGACTGCAAGGTCAGATGATGTCAAAAACAGGTTGAGGCGCAACAATGTGAGGGAGGTGGGCCTCCCTGAAGGAGCTGAAGGGGATCCTACATCCTTTGCGGAGGCCTTTTTCAAGGAGCTCCTGGATTTACATTCGGTTTCTGTGGCCTACATAGTGGAGCGTGCACATCGTGTTCCCCTAGGCAAAAGGCCCCCGGGCGCACCCCCCAGACCCTTCCTGGTTCGTCTCCTTAACTTCAGGGATAGAGATCTGATTCTGACGACTGCGCGGAAAAGAGGGTCGGAACTCCGCTATAAGAATGCCACCATTATGCTGTTTCCTGACTTCTCGCTGGATTTACAGAAAAAAAGACCCTCATTCATGGACGTGCGCCGTCGGCTTCGTGACAAGGGCCTGCAATACGGTATGCTTTATCCTAGCAGATTGAGAGTACAGTTCGCCGGATCGACAAAATTCTTTGAGGACCCAGCTGCGGCCACGGATTGGCTGGATACAGTGCCTTAACACCAGGGTCTACGGTTTACTTTTTTGTTCTCTTTTTTTTTGCCATTGGGCTGATGTCTGCCGTTGTTATAGCCCTAGGCACTGACGGTTGCTGTACAGCAGCCATGTGAGAGGCTACAAGGACTACCGGGACAAATGGCTGAGGATGTACTTACTCCTGTAGGGAGCTGCAGGAGCGGTACGGTAATGTATATCCTCAGTTAGTTGCTGTTTACACTTTAAGAGACTGCCCTACAGTGAGTATCAAGCGATACTCTGAATAGTTCTTCAAGTTTTGGGATATCAAGCTGCTATTGTTTATACGCCATAGCCTCGATTGGGACTTTCCCTGGACCTGGATGCTTTCAGATGTGCGCGGCCTTCTCCAGGACTCTCAGCGGTTCTCGACTTTCCTGCACTTTAATGGCAGCTGATGTAAAGATCGTCTCATGGAATGTCACAGGCCTGAACTCTAGATTTAAAAGGGCCTTAGTACTACGTTTTCTATATTCCCATAACCCCCAGGTTGTTTTTTTTGCAGGAAACCCACCTATTGGGGAGTAAGGTGTTGGCATTGCAGAGGAGGTGGATAGGGAGAGCGTTCCATGCCACCTACTCCTCCTATGCAAGAGGGGTGACTATTCTACTGCACAAAAATTTTCTATGTGTGATTAACCATGTGATAACTGACCCTGAGGGTAGATATGTGGTAGTGATATTGGAATACCAGGCACGATCTATTGCATTGGTAAATGTGTATATCCCACCTCCCTTCCAGGGAACAGTACTGTATAGCATATTGGAGAAGCTGGCCCCGTACCCCCCCTCCCGGGTGTTGGTGGCTGGGGACTTTAATAAGATAATAGATTATTCCTTGGGATACGTTCAATCCCCATAGGACGGTCAATACTGTATTGAGGGACTGGGCGGAATCAGCGAGCCTGACCGAGATCTGGCGCTGGAAACATCCAGACACCAGATTGTACTCCTACCTATCACGTTTCTGGTTCGTCCTCTAGATTGGACCTAGCATTTGCAAATGACACACTACTGGCCCAGGTTCTGGACTCCACATATCTGCCCGGGGGACTCTCCGACCACTTGCCGCTGTCTGTCCGCCTCCTGGGACAGAGGGGAAGACAGCCACACTCGTGGCGGTTGTCTCAGGAGTGGTTACCTAATGAAACGGTGGAGGCATTACTACGGCCACACTTGTCTGCCTTCTGGTCTATTAATTTGAACACAGCTGCTGAGATTGTTGTTTGGGATGCATTTAAGGCCACAACTAGAGGGGAATACATATCTGCGATTAGGCACGCTAAGGCGGTCGCTCGGTTCGACCTCTCTCAGCTACATGTTAGGGAGGCCGAGTCCACTGCCGCTCATGCGATGGCTCAGTCACCGGATACGCTCCGCGACTTGTTGGGGGTCCGTAGGGAGCTCTTATTGCACCATGAATCTGTAACACAGGTGATTATTAATGGGCAGAGGGAGGCTCTATATGAGAAGGGTGACAAGAACGGGAAACTGCTGGCAATGCTGGTAGCAGATCAGAGGGCACAGACAGTGATTCCATGTATCCGAGCCTCAGATGGTTCAATGAAAACTGATCTGGGGGGATATCCTTTAAGAGTTTGTCGCATTCTACAAGGCTTTGTACCAGCAGCTCCCCAAATATGATGTAGATCTTTTGGGTGCGCTTTTGGATTCAATAGACATGCCCAAGCTGACTCACACAGATAGGGAGTCCCTGGAGGGTGCCTTTACGGAGCTTGAGGTCTTGGGGGCTATTGGTTCCTTCCCGAATAACAAATCCCCGGGCCCGGATGGGTTTCCGGCGGAATTGTACAAACGATACGCTGATGATATGGTGCCTAGACTTAGGAGCCTATACGAGGCCTGTTTGACGACAGAGGTCCTCCCCCAATCCATGTATGATGCTCATCTGGTTCTCCTAGCTAAACCAAATAAAGACCCACTTCTATGCTCTTCCTATAGGCCAATCTCGCTCCTTAATATGGATCTTAAGATTCTAACAAAAATTCTCGCTACTAGACTGTCCAAAGTCATTGCCAGTGTTGTTGCCCCGGACCAAACCGGATTTATCCCTCAAAAGTCTACAGACATTAACCTTAGACGACTGTATACACACACCCAAATTGTACATGACAACCCAGGAGCCAGAGCTATCGTGTCCTTGGACCTTGAGAAGGCCTTCGATTCGGTAGACTGGAGGTATTTGCAAGCGGTACTGTTAAAATTGGGATTTGGCCCTGTTTTCTGCAAGTGGATCAGGGTTTTGTATAGTCAGCCTAGAGCCGCAATAAAGATGGGAGGGATGCTGTCACAAGGTTTTCCGATACTGCGGGGCACACGACAGGGATGCCCATTATCCCCCAGACTGTTTGCTTTGGTGATAGAACCCATTGTGTCTGCCATCCGACAGTCCGCAGGGATTCGGGGTCTGAGAGTAGGCAGGCTTTGTATGCGGATGACATGCTGTTGTTCCTTGCTGACATGCAACAATCACTTATGGAGTCACTAAAAATTTTACGGAGACTCACCACCTACTCTGGGCTGTCTGTCAATTGGAGTAAATCCCAATACCTCCCCTTAGACCCATTGGACCACGCGTTGATTGTGTCTACTACACAGTTGCAACAGGTTGCCAGGTTTAAGTACTTAGGTATGACTGTTTCCAATTCCGTATCAGACTTTGTGGCTCTGAATGTCTCCCAAGTGATTGCCCAGTTTAAGAGCCGGCTCTCAATCTGGAAAAACCTGCCCCTATCCCTGATTGGAAGTGTAAATCTAGTTAAGATGAAACTGCTGCCACTGCTCCTTTATACTCTACGTAATTCCCCGGTGTGGATACCGAAACGGTTTTTTAGAACCATTGATGCCCTGGTGTCAGAGTTCATCTGGAATGGGAAGGCACGTAGAATTAAATTATCAGTCTTACAGCTCCCGTGGGGGGAGGGAGGACTGGCGGCCCCTAATTTCTACACATATTTTCTGGCAGGTCAACTAACAGTTGCACACAGGTGGCTCACGATGCGGGATGCAAACCCTGCGGTTACTCTTGAGGCCTCCTTGGTGGGATGCTACGAAGCCTTGGGGCATTTGGTATACAGGGGCAGACACTCCCCGCACCATCAGACGCCTTCCATGAGAGCGGTGATAATGGCATGGGATGCAGTGGAGGTGCGAGTGGAGGGACCTAGAGTGTCCCTCTCCCCACATACGCCATTGTGGAAAAACCCTCGCCTTAGTCAATTCTCAACCATTCTGGACCCTGTGGTGTGTACATCTAGGAAGATCCTTACCATGAACAATATTCTCCATGAGGGAGAGTTGCACTCCTTTGAGGACCTCAGGTCTAAGCACTCGCTGGCAAATAGCCAGGGTTAAAGTTAAGTAAGCTATTGGGAGAGCAGTGGATATCTTTTTTTTTTTTGAAAAATTATTTTTATGCAGTGGATATCTTCAATGGTCAATGCTTTAGCAGGACTTAGAAGGGTATCAACAATAGTAGCAGTGAACAGTCCCCCAGTATTGTATTTAAGCTTGCAGGTTATACACAGAGACAGTCTTGATGTTAAGGTGTGCAACTGCACTAAGAGTACTTGCGCTTTGGAGCTTTAAGCCGGAATGGGAGTAGCTGGAGGTCCTTGGAGTTGTCCGGGTAGGTTGAGAAGGCTGGAGGCACAATCTGGAGCTTTGGAGTGTCCCAGGAGACAGCAGGCGTTCTGACTCAATATTGGAACGCCATACGATTTTTTATGGCGATTTATGGAAGTAGGAAATTGGCATATGTTATGCCACACTGTATGAACAAATGTTGATGTTTAGGCACTATGTTGGTGTCTTGTTATGTACTAATAATATGCAAAATGAATAAAAAGATTTAAAAAAAAATAAAAATAAGCCCCTCCAAACACTGTATGTGGATATAGACCGCGCTTATTCACATACACCGCTCCGTAAGTGTTATCCATAGCAAATGCAGGTTATGACGGCGTACATGCCATCTCCTTCAGTTACAGTACTTGGTGGATTGGAAGGGCTACTCTATTGTAGAGAGGACACGGGTACCTGCTCGTGATGTTTATGCCCCACAACTTGTCAACACCTTCCATAAGAAACATCCTTCCAAGCCCAAATAGCCTAGAGGGCATCTTTGTGAGGGGGTACTGTCATGCCCTTGCCTGGAATCGATCCTGGGACCTTTAGTCTTGGGGTTGCTTCCTTGCTTCTGGAGCTGGAAGGTCTCTGGGGCCACTGGGGACGAGCACGTATGCTGACATAACCTGCATCTGATGTGGATAACATTTACAGATTACCTTGCATGATTCATTATTGTCCGAGGGAAGAGTTCATATGTAAAAGCCTCAGTCTGATTTTTACAGCGCTGATGTCATTTTTGATGTAAGTTTTTAAACTTATTGTTGAATAAATATTGCCTTAGATTTTATGCCATATGCGATTCTGGTTTCTTTTTGGGGAATGAAAATATCGTGATAGTTATATTAAAAAAATCTTATTTTATGGAGATATAATGACATTTAAAGTGAAGGAAGTGGATGGAACATAAATATGTTTTCTAATTTGGAGGATTTGCCAATAGGCTTATTCCTGGAATCCGGTGGAGAGAGGAGATATTAAAATGCTAACAGACCGCTTGCATGGTTTGACTATCTGGTGAGTGGCTTCCAGATTGAATGCACAGAGGTAGAACACCGGGGAAGGTTTGAAGCTGGAGCTAATGCGGAGAAGCTGCAACGGATTATGAACTTGATGTTATTTGCAACAGAGTGTTAATACTTATTATAATATTATAGTATTATTTCATTATGTATTTATTTATTTTTTTACAACGATTTGCATATTGAATTTTTTTGATATAATAGAGGTGGTATTATCACAATACCAATGGTTATTTCAATAATGTGGGAGATAGTGCAGTGCTTATTCACATAAACTCTTGTGCGATAACCTGGGAAGAGGCGTTTCTTATAGATACCGCTTCGGGATAACTAGTGGCATAGTCAAGGACAACCAAGATGTATTTGTGTCCCATAGCCGGTTTGACTAAGGGGCCCACCAAGGCTTATGCGCTCAAAGGGCACTTCAATAACCTGAAGCGGCACAAAAGGACTCCGAAAATGGGGTGTTGCGGGTGGTTATTTTACAGGTCAGACAAGACTCACAGAAGTCCTTAATTTCCCGGTGCACACCAGGTCAAAAAAACCTTTGTAAAACACGTTCCTGAGTTTTAACCGCCCTAAGATGACCCCCAAGCACATGGGCATGAGCTACACGCCGTGTGCCTAAAAGGTCGAGGTATCACCAATAGTGATGAGCCGAACACCCCCGTGTTCGGTTCTAACTCGAACTTTCGAACATGGAAAAAGTTCTAACTCGAACTTAGAACTCAATGCAAGTCTATGGGGGTAGAACTCGGAAATTTAAATGTCCCCATTTTGAAGCCTTATATGCAATTTATTGGCCATAAAAAGTGTATGGGGATCCGGGTACTGCCCTGGGGGACATGTATCAATGAAAAAAACACTTTTAAAAAATAAAATTTTTAAAGGAGCAGTGATTTAACATCACTTAAAATAACCAGGTGCAGAACTGTAGCCAATTGCCGCTTCGGACGGCGCAGTGCATTGTGGGATGTGCCGCGGTCGAACAGACCGCGGACATCCCATAATGTTCGGTGTTCGGCGAACGCTCGAACATGCTATGTTCGAGTCAAACATAGGTTCGACTCGAACGCGAAGCTCATCCCTAATCACCAATTATTCAACCACTTTGCCATTCTCTTTAGTTACTCTGTACAGAAGATCACCTTTTACAGCAAAATGTCGGAACCATTCATCTTGCTGGGCTTCACCATTTAACACAGTGAGATGGTCCCCCTGGGATAAGAGTGGGGTCCCTCACCTGAGTACCCAGAAAATCTTCCCAGGAAACTTCTAGATCAGCAAAGTCAGCTCAGAGGAAGAGGCCTCCACCTCTAACCCTGCAAATACTTCTAAAGGACCCGGGTCAGACTCAGCAAGTACAGGCTTGTCAGCCTCTTTTTTTTTAAAAATTTTAGGGAAGGATTCTGTACCCTTTACCTTTTGTCCATACGAGCCCCAAAACAGTGGAAAGTCAAGTCTGATCAGCAGGTTATGATGCAACCCCAGCATTAACCCGACTTTAAGTGTAGCAGCTCCCACCGAGGTAGACAGGGTTATGAGGGCCACGGGGTAGTCTTTGACATCACTATGCTCACATATGACCCCCACATGTTCTTGAAGGATCGGCTTTCCCTGAAGTTTGTTTTCTCGAAGCAGTGTTAAGTGACAAAGCTATTATGGACACTCAAGAGCACCACTTTAATTTTAGCACACTTCAGTTTAACTTGTTTATGTTCTCCTTTCTTGTCCATGGTTTGGGAACTTGTTGTTTTATTTAGGTTACATCCTGTTGACAATTATTTTGTGCCAAGGACACATAAGTTTTAAAACAATTTTCACATGAGGATGATGATTTCACAATATATCTAATATACTGTACATAATTAATGAGTTGTTAACACCTAGAAACACCCAAAATACATTATTAATGATTATGGAAATAAATATCAGTTGTTTATCCTAATACAGTAGAAACTGCTATACAGATGTTCGTGTCCACATCAGTTTCTCTAGCATTATGCGATATGGGTGCACCTTAATCTTTTACTTCTAGGATAAGTGTGGTATCGAATGTAATTTTTGCTACAACAAACAACACTCCCAGAGTCAAGGAGGGCAATAACCTCCCTACCAGTAACGCACATCGAGGGGTGTGGAATTCCTATTGCCCCTTGCCCGGGAAATGTAGTTCCAGACGCTGGGCGAGTAGTTTTTTGGGCAAGCAGGGCTAAATGTAGAGCGGGGAAGCCGCCCCCTTTTTCAAAAAGTGATCTCCGCTCTGCTCCACTGAGACAAGAACGCTGTACTCACAGCCTTCCCATCTCAGCTGTCACAGGAGAGCCAGCACAGTGTTGTGCTTAAAACTTCTGTATTGGAAGTGACAGGTTCAATAAAGAGAACCTGTCACCTCCAAATGCTATCACTCAGGGGCTTGTTAGCTCTTGTATGATAGCAATAAAGTTAAGTGAAAAAAAGTAAAAAACTATTTAAAAAAATACAAATTGAGCAAAAGTAAAAAAAATTATTTAAACATTTTAAAAAATAAGTAAAAAATAAGAATAGTTCAATATAAAAAAATTAAAAAAAAATACAATGTGCTAAAAAAAAGAAAAAAATTTTTTAAAAAAAAGGACAAAAAAAAAAGGAAAAAAGTTAAAAATTAAAAAAAAAATTGAAAACCAACCTTGCCACCCGCATCTGTATGCGAATAAATGCATGTGTAGGGCATTGTGTGTGTGTGTGTTGAGTGCTGTCTCCATTCTACTGTGTGCCATAGTGTGGTAGCTGGGTAGTAACACTTTCTTTTCCAATTAATTTGGGAAAATAGAATAACCTGCTCAAATCTGGTTGACTGGGTAGCAGCGCTCTCTTTTCCAAGTAATTTGGGAAAATAGAATAACCTGCTCAAATCTGGTTGACCCCCCCTTGCTATGCTCACCTTTTGGCAAACAGTCCTTCCCCCCCTTTCTTCCCGATACTGCCATTCAGTGCAGCCCTGGCAGATTGCGAACACTCGTAGGTCAGCGCCATAACCTGACAGCGCTGACCAATGAGAAGCACTTCTTAGCAAAGTTAAATACGTTTTTTTGTTATTTTCTGTATCAGAACAAGTAGATTGTCATGAGGGACAAGTAGATTGGGCCCCCACTTTAGTCCTTGGACAAGTAGTTTTTTTTTAAAATTCCACACCCTCGACACTACTCTCTCTTCCTTTTTGGACACACAGGCATTCAGGGAGCCGTGCCGGCCAATGTCGCACTCCATTGGCTCTTCCCACTTTGGGCACTGGGCTGCCAGATGACCCAGTTGGTCGCAGGTCCAGCAACGAATCTCGCGGGGTCCACCTTTCAAGTGGCAAGTTTACTGGAGGGTTAGATGCTGTGGTAGTATGAGTAGCATGCACCCGGGCAGACATCTGCTGACATCTTCGTGTAGGGTTCCCGGACAAACCCTCAGCACAGTTTTATCGCTCTACTGCCATCTCATCTAGAGTCTGGGGTTCTGACTGGGCCACCCAATGGTACAGGCCCTTGGGGAGGCCTGCAAAAAGCGGTCCAGGGCAACGTGCTTCACAAGCTGCTGTGAGAAATTTTTCGACAGTTGTAACCAGTTTTTCAAGTGGTGCACCAGGCCATACAGCTGCGCAAGGGCAGGCTTGGCCTGGTCATAGTTCCAGGCATGGACCCCGCTCGCCCTCAAGGTGAGAGTCATCCCTATTTTGACCAAAATCTTTGCTTTCAAATGGTTGTAAACGCATATTGTTTCAGGGCCAAATCAAAATATGCTTGCCAAGACTCTACAATTAAAAAACGGGGCTAGTACATCTGCCCAATTCACCTCTGGCAGCCCTTTCCCTGTTGGCTATTTGCTCAAAGAGTGAAAGATAAGCTACCACACTGTCCACTGTGGTCATCTTTTGCAGAGAAGCTGCACAGCCTTCCGAGCGTTAATTATTTTTTTTCCAAACTCCTGGACCCTTCCCACTTGCTGCGTCACTGCTTTTCGTAATGCCATTATCTGCTCAGCCAGCAAACAATTGCTCTCCTGTTGTGCCACTGTGGATTGTACTAGGTGCTTAACTAGTTCCTCCATTTCTTTTCCTGCTGTTTGCAAAGCCTGTGCAGATTTCACCCAAGACATCAGACGCATACCTCAAAGAGTCTAAATTCTCCTCAAATTTTGGGGACCCCATGGGGAAAACAGGTGTTTGTAATAGTCCGTTTAAAAAAACAAACAAAAGTTTATATTCTTTCCACAACCAACAAAACAACAGCCTTTCATCAGCAGAAATAGAAAGCAACAGTACCCCAACAATATTGCACAGCCTTATGCATTTTGGTGGCCTCACCTAGACAAGTCCAACTGCTTCTGAGCAGCCACACACAGAGTTTCTCTCCTCTCCTGTAGAAGAAATATCTGCCATCCCAAATTAACCCCTTTTTAGCTCTTACCCGGGTTGACTCACCAATATATATTATATAAGTGTGTGTGTAATATATATATATATATATATATACCCCGTATATACTCGAGTATAAGCCGTCCCGAATATAAGCCGAGGTACCTAATTTTACCACAAAAAACTGGGAAAAAGTATTGACTCGAATATAAGCCGAGGGTGGGAAATGAGGCAGCTACTGGTAAATGTACAAAATGAAGATAGATACCAATAAAATTACATGAATAT
>NW_017309304.1:44407-78580 GCF_000935625.1 Nanorana parkeri
GTCATCTGGCAGTCTCCTGCCACCTAAATTAGGACACGGAGACTGCCAGATGACCCCGCTCGGAGCGCCGCCCACCGGAGCAGCAGTGACGCGACGCTCGGCGAGGTAAGTAAGAAGAAACCTGACCAGCTCGAGACGCTGACTCGAGTGTAAGCCAAGGGGGGCACTTTTCAGCAAAAAAAAATGGGCTGAAAAACTCGGCTTATACTCGAGTATATACACATATATACACACACACACATTATACATATATACACACAAACTTCCTTTTGTTTCAAGAGTCACATAATTAATATTAAAATAAATGATCTTCACTTGCACAAAACTATATACTAATTGCACAAAATTATATACCAAACAGAAAGATGTCTCATTACTATAAATTTTTTCAACATAGATGTAAACAAAATGATTCCTACCTATCACAAAGGGTATTTCCTATAGTAAGAAAAGAGGTTCTAGCACATTATAAGATAATATCACTGAAAAGAATTTGAATCTGAAATACTTCTAGAATGTTTTGATATTTATACCAAACGCAACCTATTAAAAATGCCCATGTCTTTTTTTAAAACATTACTATCAATGCTTTTGCGTTATATGGGGGAAGAAAGTTTTGTAGATAAGTTTTGAAGTGTTAACTAGACCCAAAATAAAGCACAAAGCTTAGGGTCGCTATAGAGCAGGATATAATCTCACTACCATTACTAGTGCTCCCGTGGATTCAGCCAAATAGACCTACCTTTAAAATTATGTCGCCATCTCGCCTAACTGAAACTCCGTACCTCAGTACGGAGCTCTGCCTGGGAGAGAATGTGCTGAAGTCCGAGCTTTGCAGCTGTGATCGATTGATCACAATTGCAATGCTTTCCTGGACTGAATGCAAATACTAAAGAAATGCATATTTTTAAATATATTATTATGTATTTCTTTAATTATTGCAAAATGTGAACTGGATCTTATTTGTGCATCACTCAGCTGTAGATCCTCCAATCATCTCTGAATTGATGCTGACACTGTCCTTCCTTCTGGAGGGTGGCTACTTTTGTTCCCATGGTCCCTATGTGTGTTGTAAAATTGTCACCACTTCAAGATCGCTCCTGTGATGGACTACAATCTCACATTTCATTTAGTAAACACCGGCCCACCCACAACCCCTCCATTCAGAGAACGTGAATACTACTATTCTCCCATGGTGCATGGCTTCTGTGAATGGGGAAGGAGTGGATAAGTGACACAGGATATCCACTGCCTATTCCCAGAATGCCATGCTTTGTAGGAGAATAGTAGGACATGTTCTCAAAATGGAAGAAAGGGCATGAAAGGGAGAGGCGGGGGGCAGTACAACTCTTTAAACTAACAGTGCCTGCTGCTAACACATGCAGTACGTCTCCTATGAGTAACAGGGCAACTCAGGGCAATATCCGATGGCTTTTTACTAGAAACCTGCAAGAGATGGGACACGCACCATTAAACTTAACTAATAGTGTTTGGTGCCATATCATGAAGAAAAAAAAAAAGACTAAACTTCAGCTTTAAATACAGCACTCTATGAACAAAACCCTAAATGTCACCCTCATATGATAACATCTACTTTAATGAAGCAAGGCTTTCAGTTTTGTAAAATGCAATTGCGTTTCTTTAGATAGAGCTCACTGCTACGCACCATTCACTGCTCTGCAGGGAGAACACATCATCAATGTTTGGATTTTCCCACCGAACACAGAACACTCTGTGGAATCACCCGGAAACCACGTGACACGACGAAACCCAGGAAGTTTGTACGTGGTCGGACCGATCAGGTTGGGGGAGGGGGCGTGGCTGTGATATCTTCCGGGTTGAGGCAGTATAGGCTGGGTGAAGTCTGTCAGTTCTTGTGTTCATAGGGAGAGGCGAACTGTGTGTGAGGCGCATTAGAACAGGCGAGCCTTTGTTACTCATAGGAGACGATCGCAGACCATGGCTTATTACAATCAACAGAATCGTCCTCGTGGCGTTCCCGACCAGAATTTCCTCGGCAGTGTCTTCCAGAGGTAAATGGTTATGTCTACACTTCTTGCTCCTAGAGTCTTCTGCTCCTTCTATGTGGTGATGGTAGTTGTTGTCCGGGAGATCTTCTGTGGGTAGTCTCATGCTCTAGCTTTCCTTCCTTTTGTATTTTTTGTTTGTATAGTGATTCAAGTTTCTATACTTACCTGTGTCTCTGAACTGCTGCTGAAATTCTTGCCTATGGTTTTGCACCTTTAGAATATCTTGATTGGCCAGCCCTGGATCATGTGACACCCATGCATGCGCACAGGGTTAATTAAGCCTGGGCCTGGTGTGAACCCAGTTTGCCCAAGCTTGTTTAAAGGAGAACTATGAGATGAGTGATTTCCACTCACCTCATAGTTCTAAGCCGACCTGTGACAATGAGACTGTCACAGGTCGGCTCAGTAGATCGGGAGGTGAGGGAACACATACCGGGTTCCCTCACCTCTCGATCCTGTCACGGCTCTCTGCCGTGACAGGGGGGGGGGCGGGATTCCCCTCTCCCCGCTCAGCGGCGTCTCAGTATACCGCGAGCTGTAGCTCGCGGTATACTGAGCTTAGGGTAACGGGAGGATGCTAGTTTGTGTCCTCCCGTTGCCCTAAGGAGAACTATGGGGAAAACACTGACCCCGTAGTTCTCCTTTAAAACTGACCTCCACTTTGCCCTCCTGCCCAATCAGTGGCGTTAGCTGTGGTGGTCGCATTTCCTGCCCCTTTTGTGATGTATAACGCTGGAGTATGCTCCTCTCTGCAACTGATTGGGTCATGAGGAGTGGGTGGCAGTTAGAGCTGCAGCTAACGATTATTTTTAAAATCGATTAGTAAGCCGATTATTAAGTTCGATTAATCGGATAAAAAATAAAATACATTTTTAAAAATGGCTCCAGTGATGGGACTACTAGTTTGTATTGAGATTGCACTCCATCACAGGAGCAAGCTTGGAGCGGTGGAAGTAAAAAAGAAAAGTGTGGTGTGCATTTTAGTGAAATGAAAAGTGTAAAATTATACAGCAATGATGAAAAATGGCATCGACTATAGAGGACTACAAAACTCAGCAATAGTACAGTATACAGCACAATGCCGAATACCACCAGCTATAAAGGAATACAACAAATCCCAAGGCAGTCACTGGCTTGAGTGGGCTTGGGCAAACTGGGCTTACAACAGGCCCTGGCTCATCTTTAATCCTGGCATGAAGGCATTCTGAGAATATACAGCAATCTGCATGCAGTGTACATGAGGGGAACCATTACTGGTAGACGGGAGCTTCTATACTATACATCCTTCCCCAATTACAATGCCATGCCTGTAAACTCTCACTAACATCTTTACCTGCTCCCCTTTTGGGCTCTACATCTTCAGCTGTTTTAATTGGCCAGCCCATGCATGTGCACACGAGTTTATGTCATTCTGGCATCAAGTCGATCTGCGAATTAAGTTGATCTACACAGTGTACATGAGGAGAAAGATTGCTGGCAGACATGAACTTTTATACTATACTTGCCTTCCCAACAGCGATGCAACAATCTTTGCCTAGTCCACCTCCAGGTTTGATGTCTTCAGCCAGAATGGCATGAATGCTATGCCTGTGCACAGGAGGTAATTCATCCTGGCATCAAGCCATTCCAAGGATGCACACCAATCTGCGCATGCATGGTCAGTGTAGATGAGGAGAAACATTGCTGATAGGTAGGAGCTTTAACTGCAGAATAGTCATACAGAGGAGAATTTACCAAAACTAGTGCGGACTGAATCTGGAGCACTTGCCCATGGCAACCAGTCCGCTTGTATCTTTAATTTTTAAAGCTTAACTGAACAAACTGAAGAGAGAAGCTGATTGGTTGCCATGAGCAGCTGCTCCAGTTTTGATTAACCGTCTTTTATAGCTGGCAGTATTCTGCATTGCTGTAAAATGTATTACTGGGATTTGTAGTCCTCTATAGTCGGTGCCATTTCTGCCTTGCTGTATAATGTATTTATAGGATTTGTAGTCCCTCTACAGCTTGGAGTCAGTGGCAGAACTACCAGGATTGCAGCATATGCAGCTGGGCCCCGCCCCTTGCGCTCCTCCGCTGTCCTAAAATCATTAGTCTGTATTGTTTTAGAAAAACTGTCGCATGACACTAAAAAAAGGTATACGTAATTGGTATCCACGAGTACTTGAGGAAAAGTAGAGGTACTCGGCCTGGACAAAATTGTATCGCTGCATCTCTATTAGGACTAGATCACTGTCCTTGAAAGCATCTGTCGTCCATCCAGTGAAAGTGATCTATTCCTAAGCGCATGTAATTGTATCACATAGGATTACATGAGTGCCGGCGACTACCACTTTCAAATTCTGCTGCTTTCACCCAAGCATTAATTTGAATGGGTGACAGCCGCTACTAAACTACATATTTAAGATTTCTGCCCCAGGATTTTGTAGGTTGCTACAGTAGAAATCTTAACGCACTGGGTATGAATGCAGCCAACTGTTTTAGTGCATGGCTACAGTTCCACTTTGTTATTTTGCAGCTAGTCCGTAATGGGGATATAAAGGCACCAGCCTCACATTTGGAATTCAGAATGAGCTTTGGGAAATGAATCATAGCTTGCTTTCCCCGAGAGTGGGGTATAAGACTGGAAACCTGATTGGTCGGTTTCCATTCTTATACCCCACTCTCAGGGAAAGTAAGCTATAATTCTGATGAAGGGGGCTTGCCCCTGAAACGCGTCAATCTTGGCTGACTGCGGTCGGTGGATGGTGATGTGACCGGAGACTACTGTGTTACATAGTCGGGGGGGGATACCATGTTGGGTTAACAGACAGTGTGGCCTCTCGTTTGTTATTAAAGCCTGACGAAAACGTTTGTTTGCGAGTACCTTTTATCCCTTGTTTTATTTATTGTAATAAACGATTTTACACACGAAGGTGGTGCTCTGTTCCCTTTTTGTTTTTGAGATTATCCCCCTCCTACTCTCTCCTAGCAATCTGCTATCCGAAGCAAAAGATAACTTTTTGGCTAATCTCTCACTTCAGGGGTACAGTTGATTGTATACCAATTTCTTTTTTTCATACAGAGTGGACACAGACAGAAGTGGTGTTATATCTGATACTGAACTTCAGCAAGCATTATCCAATGGTAAGAAGGGGGGCTGGGGGGTTGTGTATAATCTATGTACAAATCTGCAAATTTGTATTGGTGATATGTACAGTGCACTCTGTGTACTTCACACACCAAGTACTTCCTAATTACACTAAGGTATCTGATGGAATACTATTCATAATATATGGTGGTTCAGATGGCTGTATTAGCTACTTTGAGTAACATTGGAACATATATATTTCATCCTTCTGTCCTGACTGTTTTTCTTAAGTAATGTTTGAGATTAAGTTTTTTGAGCCTTCTGTAGAGGGTTTAGTTGAAACTTGACCCTTAGACTTGTCTGAGAGCTAGAAGTGAAGCACGGCCATTGTGTAGTACTAAGGAAGCAAAGTTCTACACAAGACCTTGCAGTTTACAAGTGAGATCTTCCTGGAGGCCCTGGCTGGGTTAGTAGTGCCTGTTGAAGGCCAGGAAGTGAATTTTAAAAAATTGTAAGTTGACAAATTACTGATTGCACATATACTTTGCATATGTTTAGGAATCAGCCTGCAGAGCTGCATGCACCAAGGATTTTTGTATTTAGGGGCAAAGTTCCACTTTAAATGGTAATCGACTTTCTCACAAAATGTGAGAAAATGAACTTAACCAGAATACCCTGCTGCTATCCAGTGTACCGTTCATGCACTGTACTGTAGCCCCACACTAAGGATCTAGCATAACACTCGCAAATGGTGGGCACTCATTGGTCAGCACAGTCACATGAACACGCTGACCCGGTGACCGTGCTGACCAATGAGCGCTCGCCATTTGCTGGATCCTCAGTGCAGTGTATGGATCGTACACAGGCTAGTGGTAGGGCGGCGAACCTCTGCCCACCCCTGCATGAATAGCAGGGGTGGGCAGAGGTTGTAGAATTCTCTGGGTGAGTCCACATTCTCACGTTTTGTGAGAAAGTGGAATTACCCTTTAACAGAAAAGTTTATTTACATTACACAGTCATATTCATATATATTTAGTAAATGTTTTTGATATAGGGATGCTTCTAGGAATCCCTAACACACACCGAGTAGTTAATTTGTTAGTCTGTGAACGCAATACACAATTTATGCCTATTTGGCTCAAAACACTTCAACGCTTAAGGAAGCAATCCCCTTTTACAGTGTTGTTTTTTTCAAGATCGTTGCACTTAACTTTGAACCCAATGGCATCCACCCACTCTCCATAAAAAAAAGTTATAGTCTTGTTCAAATTGCTTTAAAAAATTGCTAACATACTTTCTTTTGCCTCTCTTCCCCCTCCAGGTACATGGACACCTTTTAACCCCATTACTGTTAGAGCCATTATCTGTAAGTATTCATTAAAGCTGATAAATACAAAGCTCAAATACTTTCTAAGATCAGATGACACCAGCGCCCAAGGCTCTTGATATGTTTCAGCATATATAATGATAGTAATAGTACTACATCTTCTCACAGTCAGGGACTGTAAACAAAAACCTAGAGAACGCCTTCTCCTGTGCATTATCATTTATTGTAAATAAATACGAAACAATAAAAACATACTCACAAAGGTGAGGTGCCTTATTAACCCCCACACATAAAATAATACGCTCCCCCCTTATTAACCCCCGCACCATAAAATAATACGCTCCCCCTTATTAACCACCCACACATAAAATATTACACTCCCCCTTATTAACCCCCACACATAAAATAATAGTCTGCATCTGTGTCGGAGCTGCCCCCGCAAGTCAGGTACGTGGTCTGCGACCGTGTGCCTGACATGTCAGCTGGCTGTGGGCAACATAGTACCGGCTCGCGGGCCAGAGTTGGTCCGCGGACCGATACTTGGAGACCCAAATTTCCACTTGCCCTCACCTTATTTTTACTCGCCAAATGCGAGCAGGCGAGTGGAAATTTTGAGCCCTGCTGTACCTGACGGGTTGCAGGTGTCATATGCACTTAACCATTATTGTGATGGGGAGACCATAGCTCTGTTATGTTTCTGGTTTGCAATTTTACGAGTATGTTGTATGATAGACCTAGATTGTTCTGTTTAAATTGCCAATATATGCAATGACTTACCTCCTTAGACCCAGTCTGTGCGGATAGAATGGCCACTTGTTAATTTGACACATTCCACCGCATTTCAGTAACCCACAGAAGTTGAATCCAGCGTAGTTTTAATTAAGCAAAGTTAATTTCGGTGTAAGCTGATGATGCCAAAATATGCAGGTAACCAATTCAAATAGCAACCTTACAGGAAGACCTTGACAAAATATGGTGTGGATATCTTCATTGCAGATGAGATTTCAATATTGAAAAATGTACAGTTATGCATTTCGGTACTAAAAATGTGCATGCAAACTACTCCTTAACCCTTTCCCTGCCAAGGACATACGGAGGAACAAAAGTGGCCAGGTCTGTATGCCGTATGGACCTGGCAATTACAGTTCTGCAACCATGAGCTTATACTAGAACTGTTCCCCGGACTGTCCCCTTCAAATTAACCAGTTGACATCCGCGGTGTTAAACCCCCTTCCCATCCAGGAGTCATCAGTAGCATTCACTACATGGGTACTAGCACTCACTACAGAGGCTCCTCCCAATTCATAAACTGGTAATAGTAAAATATTTGTACTGTCATCAGTTTCTGAATGAATGGGAAGCCTCTGTACTGAGTGCTTCCCATTCATTGAGAGCTGGGGCTGCAGAAAAAGAAACGCAAAAATAATTCAAAGTTTTTAAGGATGTCCTTTATAAACTTGAGAGAGTGCAGAGATGTGCGATTTTAAATTAATAAGGAAGCTAGGGGGCCTAGGCTTACAGAAATTGTACTTATTCACTCTGGAGGAAAGGTCCAGAGAGGATATGATCTCAATGTACAAAATGTTGACTGATGGTAAAATTGGTTGTAAAGCATTTACTCTTAAGGTGCCCATACACTGCACGATAATCGTATGCGATCGGTTTTTCGTACGATAATCGAGCAGTGTGAACGGAGACGTGCAAGGGCAACTAATCGATGATGAGAATCGTTACCAACGATTCTCATTATGGATTTAATCGATTTAGTTGTTGCAGCTCTAATGTGTATCGCTCACCCTCGAAGGAGCCGCCAAAGTAACCCAGGTATTTCTATCCCCCACACCAAATTTGATCCACAGCACACCAACACACCATTAAAGAGTTTGGTAACAGATTTTTATAATCAGAGTATATGCATAGAACAATGCAACCATAAACACAAGAACAAAATAAAGAATATTCAGTAATAGGCTAAGGCACTCTGACACCAGCTGCAGCTATCTACTGTATATCCTGAGATGTGTACTGCTCGAATTACTTCAGAAATTGTCTTCCAACTGAATGTATAGGTATATATCTGTGTATTCAACTTTACTACCTCCACTCTCAAACCGTCTGACTCTCTAGACTACTGGCCGGTAGTTGGGTTCTAGGCTAGCCAACGTTGGGGCCCATACTATATTGCAGGTATGAATGTGAATGTATCACAATGGCCAAAGGCCTCTCACCACTCCCAAGGTCAGGGGTCAGGTAGCAGAGATGTCCGTCAGCGAGAGATGGGCACCCCCTTTCTCTCAAGCTAACTCCTTTTTGAAGATGAAGTCATCTGGGGGGGTCTCTTGAGTAAGGTCTCCACTCATCCAGGGCACTGGGTCGTTGTCTCTGTCACCACCGTCAGACTTCCCTGTGGTACATGATCCACAATCAATTTCCTGTGTCCTTCAATGAACGCAGAGAAAAGGAGCAAACCGTTTCGTTTTTCTTTTGGTTTTATCAAGAAATGTTTTACTTTTAACAAGATCCTTCAGTTGCTGCAAAAACAATGTGGCTAATATTTTTCGGCTTCCATTTACTCCTTGATGTTGCTCTGGGGCAGCGGTTCTCAACCTGTGGGTCGCAACTCACTGTTGAGGGGGTCGCAGCATCCACTTCTGCTGTGCTAGGTGACATGCTCCTCAGCCTCCTCCTAGCGCAGCAGTATTAGTCAGCTGGAGGACAGCAGAGGCTGTGAATATAAAAGTGCTGCTGTAGAAACTCCGTGGCCGCTGTAGCGACATCTAGTGGCCGGGGAGTGTGTACAGCAGGGCTTTTCTATTCACAGCCGCTGCTGTCCTGCCTCATATACAATGTGAGCTCTGCAGGAGGCGGGCGTCTAAGCAGTGCTGGGGCTGAGAAGGCTGCATGGAGACCGAGCAGGTAGCAGGGGCTGGGGAGGGCTTGTATTCTTGTGAGTGTGCTTCTATTTTTAGTCCCAACTCCAGCGCCTTACTAATTCTGGAGTCCAGTGCTCTGTTGGGGGTCACCACAACTTGGCAAATGTTACCAAGGGGTCCCGGCCCTAGAAAGGTTGAGAACCACTGCTCTGGGGGATCGTTCCCATTCCACCAGGAAGAAGCAGAGCCAGTCTGTAATGCTGCCTTCTGGACTTGGTATTTGCTGCTCACCTAGGCAAACGCATTGTTATCCTCGGGGTGCCCTGCAGGTCCATGGCTATGGTCCACTTGTCTAGTAATATCCTATCCCTGGAGACCCCTTTGGGGTAAGCCTGTAGGGTTGAGATGGGGGGCATTGCACCAAACTAGCCCAGGAGGATGTGGTATTTACGACTCATCAGGCTTCTTGATGACTAGTTTGGGGGCCCCTCTAGATTTTCCAGATCTTCTGTCCCAAGGACTATTTTACCACCCTGCTTCTCGGTCACTGGTTTTAGTCTGCATTCACACCTAAGCATCACTGTTTTTGCATGCGCTTTCGCTTAGCGTAGTTTGCTTATTTTTTGTATTTTGTTTTTGTGCGTGCTAGACGCGTGCACGTGAAGATGCATGTCTTGGCTGGCAGATCGAATACATTGTGGCCAATGAGAACGTACAGAAAAACACACGCACAAAAATATGCAAAATGCGTTTTCAGGCTCTTCCATTGAAGTCTTTGGGACCAAACACTCTGCAAAATAGCTCAAACCTTTTTGAGTGACAGACATTTTGCAGCTTTGCGACAAAGCACCTAGGTGTGAATGGGGCCTTAATAGGCTGGCTGTTGAGATCCAGGTCCTGAGGGATAGAAGCCTACCTCATTCAGTTATCCCTGCACTCCTAAAAGCTAGGAAGTTGACTTCTCTGTAAATCTACCCTTACCCCTTGAAAGTGTAAGGCTGTTCCTGTTGCAAGGCTGGGAATTTCCATCCCAGGAAGTACTTTGTGGGACATATTCTCTTTTCTCCAGTCTGGCCTGGATCAACAGTTGGCTTTGAGTACCTTTTTTTTAAAGGTTCAAATGTCAGCCCTAGCATTATTTTTGCAAATACTGCTTGCCACTCTCCCCCTTTTTGTAAGGACCTTTTATGTACAGGGCATCGCTCCCAATGTTCCTTCTGTATGTTCTCCAGTGACTCTGGCTAAATGATTCTGTTGGCCCTTCCAAAACTGGCTTTTAAACCTAGTAAGTATATTTCTCGATCTGTCCTTACTCGCAAGGCTGCCTTTCTTCTCGCCATCACTTCTGTGAGATGAGTTTCTCGGTTGGCAGTACTAACCTATACAGAACACTTTCTTGTGTTACACAAGAACAGGTTGTTTTAAGGCCCAGGGTCTCTTTTCTTCCCTAGCTTTCATCTTAACTAGGAGCACCCCAAAGAGATTTTGTTCCACAGTGTTTTTTAAATTTGTCTTGGCTACAGCTTCCTTTTGTCAGTTCAAAAAAAGTTTGTTTTTTTGTTCCATAGCCAAATTTTCATTCTACTTTTTAGTAGGTGGATTTGTCAGCTCATCCAAGTTTTTTTTACCTCGGGCGAGGTATCCAATCTCCTGTAGGTGAAAGTATAACCCTGTGTGCCAGATTACTATCATAGTCTCTAGGGATGCACCGAAACATATCGGCCGACAATGGCACTTTTGGCTAAATGCGGAAAGTGCCATTTTCCTGCTGATACATTGGTGCATCCCAGTTTTCTTTCCTCCCCGCTGGGCGCTGCTCTGTGTCCCAGTGGGGAGGAGAGAAAGTGACAGCCGGCCGAGCACTGCGGGAGGAGAGCGATGTGAGCAGCCGGTGTCTCTCCTCCCACACCGCTCAGCCACCTATCACAGTCCGGCAGAGCGGTGTGGGGGCAGGGACAGCACGCGCTGTCACAGGAGGCTGGGCTTTCCTCTCTACACTGCTCGCTCAGCCTCCTGTGACAGCGTGTCAGAGGAGAACGAGAGCAAACACTCAGTGATCACTGATTGTTTGTAAATATATGGTATGGTTACTATAGCCTCAATAATGAAATGTGAAGTGGAACGAAATCACTTCCTGTTCAATTATAGTTGTAGTTATAGTAAACCTACTATGTTCTCAAGTTATCAATGAACAGAAACACTCATAGTGGATTCCTGTTCATTGATAACCGGGGATACAGAAAAAGAAATTGAGGACTCTGTGTTCTCAGTCTCTTTTTCTATTTTAAAAGGGAAATATCAGGGATCTGTTTAGACCCTCAATATTTCCCCGAAGCCCCTAAAAGTAAAGTGAAAAAAGAATTAATAAATATTAAAAAAATTAAAACGTTTATAATAAATAAAAATAAAATTATTAAACTTTGAAAACATTTAAATAAACATTTTCAGTTTCGGCCTGACGATCCTTTTTTTTTTGTTTCGGTTTTTACATTTCTATTTCGGCGCACCTCCTAATAGTATCCCATAATGTACTCAAAAAAAAAAAAGGGATTTTACAGGTAATGCAAAACGCCTCCTATTTTATTTGTAAAATAAAGCCATATACACCATCACAGTTACTCATTGCAATCACAGCTTTTCCTTTCTTGTTCATTGAGGGACACTGAAATTCAGAGTCTGTTGTATTATACTGCCACCTACAAGAGGATTTGGACACAAATAAGAAAACAGTGGCCCGCCTGGTATAATCCCTCTTCCTCCCAGCATGCCTTCTAGTGTCTTAGGAGGGTGAACACATATGCTCTGCTCTGCTGAGAAATATCAATTCCTTTTGCTAGGTTTTTTTTTTTTTCTTCCTTCAAGATTCCTTTACAAGTTGCTAAGCTCTATACAAGGCTGTCCTAATCGACAGCTCCTCAGAACTAGCTTTTGGAGGCAATAGCCGGACCTCGCTGGACTGGACAATTGTGGGGCTAGCCGGGAATGTGAACTTTGAGCACTGGGGCCTGCATTGTGTCACTTTACAAACCTGATTTGTACTGTGTTAGTCCCAGGTGTTGCCCTGTCCCAGAAGACTCACTTTTTGAGTAGGCTGTGTGGGCCAAGCACCGGGAGCTACCTCATCACCAGGGCCACTGGGCACTATCCCTATTTTCCATCTGTTTTCTGCAGGAGGGTTTAATGCTGGGGGACCGAGTGCTATTCAACATATAGGAAGCACCTTCCTACAGTGGCCTGGTCACCTCCAACTGCTTAAACCTTTCCTTTTACCAGAAGCTGGTTCTTGGGTATTCAAGACCAGGCCTTTTATCTTGAACTATGTTGCTCCTGCAGTGCAACATGCCAGATCTCCGGAACAATGTATGGTCCATTAACAGTTCTGTTAACAATACTGACAGTCTAGAATATGCCTCTCTGCCTTAGAAATCTTTCTTAGTTCCATCAGGCATGACACTTTCCTCGGTTCTATCCTGGGAGAATTACATTACATTACAGTCATGCAGGATTGTAGTTATCTAAATTTCAACTTTGACTGCTTACTGGCTGAAGAGGCCATAGAAGCAGACCGGCACTAGCACAACTTTATCTGCAAAGAGGACAACTCCAAACTTGGAAGACTAGGGAGTATGCCCTTTGTTTCTTTTTTTATTGTTGTTATTCTGGGACAAATATTAGATTTAATTTATTTTTAATTAGATGGGGTGAAGTTGTTCTTTAACAATATACTGTAGATCCATTAACATTAGACACTGTTTGTTTGTCAATGGTACTTACTATCTAACATTCCTATCTCATTCCAAAATGTTTAGTGAAATCCAGTTACCCTACTAGAATGTTTTAGATTGTAGGAGAAAACCCATGCAAATATGGTGAGCACATAAAAAAAATCCATGAATAAAGTGTATGTTAGGGAACCAAGAAACCAGACAGAAACTAAAGTGCAGGTTAAAAATAAAAGGAGTTTTTTTTTGTAAATGACCAAGAATGGGGGGAAAAAAATGAAGACAGTACAGGATGTCATCGGTACCAAGCCAGGGGTCAGATGCCAAAGCAGGTAGTCAGCTAAACCAGGTCAGGGAACACTGAGAGCAGGATGAAATTAAACAATAGCCAGAGTCAGGAACCGGGAGATCAGTCAGCCAGAGCCAGGGTCATACACGTTGAACAGGAACAACAGCAGAGCACATGGTAGATCAGAACACATGCAAAGGGGGAGACTAAATGGACAAGCTGATGGTTAAATATTGAACTGGTGTTGCATTATCCCTATGAGACAGGAATTTGTTAGGTGTTTTTCCTGTAGTTGCAGAATGATGGTTTACGGGTTTAGTCATAAGAGGGTGCCAAAGAAGAACGAACAGTGTCGGACACACTGCACACAAGTCAGGCTGCAGCCAACTAGACAAGGAAGGGTAACAAAACCTGGACAGTGTCCTAGGTGGGATTCATATTGTACAATAAATAGAAGTAAAACTAAGAGGGACTTGGCACAGATAAGGAACAAAAAGGCAGTGAAATGAAGAGGAAACGAGGAACATGAAAGGAAAGAGGCAGGTACTATGCGAGAGAAGGTAAGATGCTAGGAACAGAAAGGAGGAGGCTTTGCATGGAGGAAGATGAAGGCTGTAAGAACTGATTTCCAGTGCGAAAGGTTTATATCAGGGAGCAGAGTGCTTAGTGGCAAGGAAACCACAATAAAGGTTTGTAGGATGGGCTGATAAATGTTGCTAGGATGGAGGATTGTGAGGTTGGAGGAAAATGAATGTATAAATATTTGTACCAGTGAAATAAGCATGACAAATGATCTGTAATAGACGTATACAAGAAAATATCCTAAAACAAATGCCATTAAAGTACAATTTTTATGTATGTGTCAAGATGATCAAGACTGTTTTAATGTCCTATCATGCTCTTTTTCAGCTATGTTTGACCGTGAGTGCAAAGGTGGTGTAAACTTCACTGAATTCACTGGGGTATGGAAGTATATAACTGATTGGCAGAATATATTTCGGGCCTATGACAGAGACAATTCTGGATTTATTGACAAAGATGAATTGAAGCAAGCATTATCAAATTTTGGTAATTTTTTTTTTTTTTTTTACCAATTGCTTAGGAAAGTTCTCTTCAGATATTATGTGGATATACATAATCTCTTCAGATATTATGTGGATATACATAACTTACTCCTATTTTAGACATCTGTATTATTTTTTTTCTCCATAGATCTATATTGAAAATAGTACCCTAATATTTACTAAATTGGATTCTAGGAGTTTATCTGTTGAAAAATTAAGCAAAGGTACATTGCACAGATACCAGTGCCAATACTTGGCGTTTTCAGGAGAACTACCAAGATTGCAGAAGTTGCAGCTGGAACCTGGCTCTGGCACTGTCCTGAAACTAGTCTGTATTGTTTTAGAAAAACTGTCGCATGACAAACAAAACAGTATCAGTAATTGATATCTGTAAGGACAAGTATTGGTACTTGTACTTGGTCTGGAAAAAGTGGTATCGGTGCATCCCTAGAGGTTTTTTTCTAGTCTAGTAGCTGGGAAAGTATTTGTACTTGTACCAAGTACAGTACTTGGTGTCTGTGCATCCCTATTA
This sequence comes from Nanorana parkeri, assembly GCF_000935625.1. Taxonomy (NCBI): domain Eukaryota; kingdom Metazoa; phylum Chordata; class Amphibia; order Anura; family Dicroglossidae; genus Nanorana; species Nanorana parkeri. The sequence goes on from NW_017309304.1 coordinate 59,312, forward strand.
AAATTTGCACTACTTTTCATATATACACTCCATTATCCTTTTAATTCTTAATGCCTAAATGAGAAGTTTTGGGAGAGTAAAGTATACTCTTCCCAACACATAGAGCTCATGTGGGACACTCCAGTTGTCACACGCCTGCTCTATATACTGAGTGATCGTAAACTGCTGATAGCTCAGCTCACAGCTTCTACCCACAGAGAGCTGTAACTGTCATTCACTGCAGGGATTGCCCCCTCTCTTCTCTGTTCCTTCAGCACTCACTGGAAGGAAGGAGGCGAGCACAGCTGGCTCTCGCTTGAAAGAGGCAGAGCCAGCTGTCAATCAGGCAGCTGGGTGGATTCCGACAAAATCCTTCCCGGCTGCAGTGCGGCTTTGTGCTCTTGGCATATAGCAGGCAGTAAATGTACTCCTGTGACCCAGAAGAGAAGTTAAGCCTTTACTACTTTTTTTACCAGTTCAGCTTTAAGGCTGGGTTCACACCCTTGGCGTATAGAATATGCGCGTTTGCACCGCGATTTGCAGTAAAAGAAACGCGCGTTTCCGAGGGCTGTATCCCAATGGATACGCGCGGCAAATACGCCCCAAAGAAGTTCCTGTACTTGTTTGGGCGTTTTACAGCGCGTTCCTAGGCGCTGTAAAACGCCCAGGTGGGAACCATGCCCATAGGCAATCATTGGTTTTCACATGTTGAGCGTTTTACAGCACGTAGGAACGCGCTGTACAACGCCCAGGTGTGAACTAGTACACCTGTACTTTCCATATAGATCAGATGAAATGTAACATTTGTTTCACGTTTTATGTAAAAACTTTGTGATTACTTAGGATAACAAAGTGATATGTATATTTCTTTTGGTGATTTTTGTCTTGCAAAATTGATTTAATTTCTTTGTGCCAAAAAGCTCACAAATTGATCAGTGGGATTTTTTTTTAAAAAAGAGGTATTTTTATTTAATTTGCAAATAACTTTGCAATCCTTTTGCACAGGAATCATATTTTGAATCGTAAACAGGACAAATTAAAAAGTATCCATTTTATTCTATCTACAATAGCAATATTTTTTTCTGTATGTTCTCTTGGGCAGGGTATCGCTTGACGGATCAGTTCTATGATATTCTCATTCGCAAATTTGACAGGCAGAAAAAGGCTCAAATTGCCTTTGATGATTTCATTCAGTGCTGCACTGTTCTGCAGGTGAGTATTTAAATGCCCTTCTCTTCACTGTATCCATGCAACTTTTAAACTAGTAGTGGCAGCACATGGTGGCATTGATTGCATGTTCTACTAGTTTTACAGCAGTGCAAGATAAAAAAAATTAAAAAGCCAGTCAAACACAACATATTTGGTCTCTTAAAGACGAGGGCTTTTTAATAGTTTTGAATGATCGGACCTTTTCAAGAATCGTTTTAAATTCACACCCTAAATACCAATAAAAGCAAGCTATTCATATGCGTATACACCATATTCACTTACAGTAAATCTACCATATGTTCTAAAAAAATTGAGACCTAAAGTGCGGGCTAAGAACAGCCACCTTAAGGTGCTGAATATTGCCTTCCTTTACCAGATAAGATTTTTCAGCTTGATTTTTTTTTTTCACCGTCCATTGAGAGTGCCCGTATTTGCCAACAAAGCATTTTATTGAAGAAGGGGTCAATAGCTAATCGAAGTTTAAAGTATATCTAAAGTCAGAATTGGTTTCATTTTGGTTAGAATAGGGAATGATTGCAGCCCCTGTTGCTTTTTTGCCATCTTTGTAACATTTGGGAGAGTTACCGTCACTTTCTGTTCTGTAGACACAACAGGAAGTAATTAGAAATCTTTCCAAAGTAAGGGGAATCCCCTCTAAGACCATTATCGCCAGAACAAGTGTACCCATTGGAACACTTTCACTCTATTCTTGCTCTGGAAGCAATGAAAAATGTTGGCTTTTCCCTCAATTTCATTCCCGGGGACAAGTGGTCTCTAGGACCTCTCAAGGGTGGGACTCAAACGGCAACAAAAAAAAAAACCCCCACAGGTGTCACACATTTTATCCAAAACTAAAAGGGAAAAAAAACTGACTTCAGATATGCTTTACATTGCATGTCAGATTGTGACACTATTGTAATTGACAATGCATCAAAACACCACATGTGTGAGTGCTAATACAGTATAAGAAATTCTTCATATGTTGCAAAAAATTTATATGCAATGCTAAAACTGGCCATAGATCTGGAAATGTTGGCGTGTTTTTTTTTTGTTTTGTTTTGTTTTTTGTTTTTTCTTTCTTCTAAAAATGCACATCCATGCATGATGTGTTCTTGCACAAAGAAGACATTTGTTTCTTAACCTTGTACTGGGGTGAAGTAGTGACTGCATGTTTATTCCCCCCTTTAGCAAAAATGTATGTTTGTTGCCTAGATCACCTAAACCAGTCTATTTTCATTTTTGGCCACCTAATTTTTATGTACTACACATACATATCACTTACTTGTAATTATATCAAACTCAATACCATCAATGTCATCTTGCTTACATACTGTACATGTGGATGGTTTTAATTAGGGGTGTCCCAATACCACTTTTTCAAGACAAAGTACAAGTATTTGCCCTCATGTACTTGCCGATACCAATTATCCATACTTTTTCTTAACGGGACATGTGACATTTTTTTCTAAAACAATACAGACTAATGGTTTTAGGGCAGTTTCTCACCAGACTGTATCGAGATATCGCCAGGCTGCCTATACCGTTCGCACCAGGCTGCGTGCAGAATTTGTATGCAGCCTGGTGCTACTTGGACGCAGCCTGGTGCCATCTGGACTCCAGATGTTACCAGGGCTGCGTCCTTATGTCACCAGGGCTGTCTATTGGGTGTCTCTAGTGCTGCTGACGGGTACTGTGATGAGGCAGCTCAAGCGGAGCGGGTGCCGGTCATGTGCCTGCTCCAAGGCTGTATTCGTGGTGTGGGGCTGCCTTGAGCAGTGCCTGCCCCAGGATTTAGGAGGAGGAGACATGGGACCTGGCAGGCAGTGTCGAAGATGGCTACCGCCAGGTTTCCGGAAGGCTGCTTCGGGACCTGAGGCAGCCGATCCTATTTAAAAATATAAAGGGCCATTATCGGCCTTCAGCATCGGGGCATTTTCATGAGTACAAGGACTCGTGAAAATGCCCTTTATTGGCCCTGATACCGATACTAGTATCGGTATCGCGACATCCCTAGTTTTAATGGAAGTGGGGTGTGAGTCCCCAAGGTTTGTGTTATTTGTTGGATGTATGTGACGGTATGTAGTGATATTGTGCATTCGTGTCATGCAAGTATTGTTTCATTAAGCATTTTAATAGCAGAATGTTACCGTTGAAAGCTTCTTGTCTGTCTACCTGCTCTTATGCAAATTACTTTCATGGTTGTATCTGGCTTATGGTTTAGTTGTCTGGGCTTTATGATCTTCAAATAAGAGCTGATCTGCAATAATACCAAAGCTCTATCTGAACTTCCAAGATCCAGGCTATATTTATATGGTGGGCTGCATTATAGTTTTGGGTGGAGGTATGCAATTTCTTGAGTGAAGAGCAACATGGTGCACTGTGTTTAATCTCAAACTGGACTCTGAGTACACTAGATTTCTGGCAGATCAGCAGGCGCTACCTTAACCCCTTCATGACTGAGGCCCTTTTTTCATTTTTTGCACCCATGTTATATTCCACATTTTAGGCCTGAAAATGACGTAAAACCCCCCAACATTATATATTTTCTGAATGCCAAGACCCTATAGAATACACAGCAGATTACCTGTGTTACAATAAAATATTTTCCATTTTATTATTCATACAACTAATTAAAAGCATGATAACATTAAATCACTTGGGACACTTCTATTCTTTAACAACATATACGTACACCTATATCACCATTCTAGCCCCCCACATGTTCTATACATTTAGGTTTTATTGTGATGCTGTTCAATCCACAACTGGGATAGGGTGAATATCCAATGCATTTCACAGTTACTACACTGTTTCTTCAGGGCATGGTGGATCACATGTAAACCTTTACATCTCATATTCATTACAACATATTGTCACTGTTCATCATTCCTTTTTACATTCAACATTTTTATAGATCCCATCAGTTGCCACACATGGTCTCCCAAACCTGGCTAGTACTCCAGGGGGAAGGAGGGGGGATATATATAGGTCACATGATGCTAGCAGTGAAATAAGAGATATAGTTCTAAATAATACCTGTAGGTAATTATAGGTATAACTACATTTCCTATTGGGTATATATGGTCAATTTTTAGATGTAATTAACCCCTTATACACATCCAAATTTAATTTTCAACATGTAGTTTATCGTCTATCATGGGATAATATAGATATTGCTTACTTGATTTGTGACCTATTCTGTGATATTCCTGTATGAACTAATAAATCCAGTGTTCATATGAAGTTTCCAAACATCCATTTTCTGTACATTCTATATGTTGATGCGCTGAAAAGACCACTGGGCTAAGATCCGCATGCACACAGCTGATAACACCACATGGCTGCGGCATCTAAGCAGTGGGCACATGCAGTGGGGACATACAAAGGGAGGAGAGAGGGAGAAGTGCCCCTTTGCACTGGTTGGAGAGGAGTGGGGATTGTTTCCCTAGACTCTCCCCTTTCTTTTTGGTGTGTGTGATGGGATGCCACAGTAGTGGTGCCAGCAGGAGGTGAAGGGTAAGTCAGGGCCACCTTTTTGTTTTAATATTTATTTAATAAGATAATTATAGGTCTAAGAGTTTGTAAAAAAATTTTTGGGGGGAAAACATCGTTGAGAAATAAAAACTTCATATAGCAGGAAACGGAGACCTGTGTCTCGGTCACTGATTTATTTAGCAATTTGGGTATATTACAGAGAATATTTATTAGTGGACATATACAGGTGAAACTCGAATAATTAGAATATCGTGCAAAAGTTCATTTTTCTCTCCCGTTCATTGAAGGACACAGGGCAACAGATCGTAGATCCTGAATGGTAGGGTATATCGCCACCTGCAGGAGTAGGACGCTAGGCACATAACTAAAAAGACAAGACAGCCTAGGGGCGGCCCCTGACTGGCCATTCAAGCACAGTAATCCCACAGTCATTGAACCAGGTTTTGGTGCTTTTGGCAGTGTGGGCAGGTGCCAAGTCCTGCTGGAATATTAAGTCAGCGTCCGCATAAAGCTCGTCTGCAGAAGGAAGCATGAAGTGCTCCAAAATCTCCTGGTAGACGGCTACGTTGACCCTGGACTTAATGAAGCACAGTGGACCAACACCAGCAGATGACATGGCTCCCCAAACCAACACAGACTGTGGAAACTTCACACTGGACTTCAAGCATCTTGCAGTGTGTGCCTCTCCATTCTTCCTCCATACTCTGGGTCCTTGGTTTCCAAATAAGATGCAAAATTTGCTCTCATCAGAAAAGAGAACTTTGGACAACTGAGCAACAGACCAGGTCTTTTCTTTAGTCCAGGTAAGTTTGTTGTTCAGGAGTGGCTTGACAAGAGGAATACGACATTTGAAGCCCATGTCCAGGATTAGTCTGTGTGGTGGCTCTTGATGCACTGACTCCAGCCTCAGTCCACTCCTTGTGAAAGTCCCCAACACTTTTGAATGGCCTTTTCCTGACAATCCTCTCCAGGCTGCGGTCATCCCTGCTGCTTGTGCCCCTTTTTTTCTTCCACACTTTTCCCTTCCACATAACTTTCTATTAATGTGCTTTGATACAGCACTTTGGGAACATCCAACTTCTTTTGCAATTACCTTTTGAGGCTTTCCCTCCTTTTATGGAGGGTGTCAATGATGGTTTTCTGCACAACTGTCAGGTCAGCAGTCTTTCCCATGATTGTGATTCCTACTGAACCAGACTGAGAGACCATTTAAAGGCTCAGGTACTTTGAACCTTGAGAAAGGCTCAGGAACTTTGAGAACTTGAGCCATTTAAAGGCTAAGACACTTTGAGCCTCGAATATTGCACCTTTTCACAATATTCTAATTTTCTGAGATTGTGGATTTGGGGTTTTCATGAGCTGTAAGCCATAATCATCACAATTATGACAAATCACGGCTTAAACTATCTTGCTTTGCATGTAATGAGTCTATCTCGTATATTAGTTTCACCTTTTAAGTTGCATTAGTGAAATGAACTTTTGCACGATATTCTAATTATTCGAGTTTCACCTGTAGGTTATACTGCTGCCTTCAAGAGGTTTGGACACTGGCAAACTAGATATAAACTTTTAACCAGTCGCATTATAACCTCGCCGCCAACCGTCATGTCTCAGTTTTTTTTACTAGTGTCCTAGCAATATACTCTGTTTTCTGGAGATGATTTTTATTTTCAGTCAAGACATTTTAATATGCTGCTTGAGCTGGTCTCTATCCAGCAGCTATCCAAATCCGCGTATCCTCCAACAGCTTTGGAGGCCAGACCTGTACCCCCATAGTCTGCAGAATGTGGGGCTAGTCTGGCATGTGACCTACCGGCCCTGGGCTCTGCTTGTGGCCTCTAGTGTGACCCAGTCTCTGAAGACTCACCCTCTTACCAAGACAATGGATGGAGGAAAGATAACCTAGGATGTGGCCTTCAGGCATCGGGCTCTGGTTTTTAGCGTTTCCCGTGCCTTGTGTACTGTGTTAGCTGCAGAGTGCTCCCCAGGTACAGAGCAGTGGCACAGCTTTTGATGTGACCATGACTCTGCAGCCTTTTTTGACATCTTGTCTACTGGACTAATAGAGAGAGAGAGATTCAAATTGGCTATTTTGGCCTAGATTGTTCACTTCTCCTGCCTTCTCCAAACTCTTTGCCCTTTTGTGAATAAACCTGTTAGAAGTGGAGGTACAATTACCTTTAACAAAATAGAATGATGGTATTCTGACCCCTGTTGTTTCAGCTTTTAAACACAACGTCTATACTCCCACTTATCTTAATTGGAACTATTAATCTATTCAGAATGGTGTTTCTAGCAAAGTTTATGTATCTTCTCTCTAACTCCAGTTTATATTCCTAAATCCATTTTCTAAGAACTGAACTCCTTTAATTACCTAATTTATTTGGCACCCCAAGCCCTCAGATTCTCCCTTTCTACACTATCACTCCCATTGTCTCCAAGTGGCTTAGCACTTCCAGATTTGCAAAGATATTGCCTTGCCTCCCAATTGGTGTATGTATGTTGGTGGCTAGTCCCACAACTGAACAATGCAGCCACTGCCACAGAGGCTGTGGTAGTCTTCTCCTAGGTACCACATAAATCTCAATGGGCTAACGTGAGGCTCAAATGTATATAGGTTCTACCTGTAAGGCAGTTCCAAACCCTCTTCTTTACTAGAACAGGAATTTTAAGTACGTTCAACTTAGGCATTCTCCTGCAGCCTAGTTTGGTTTACAAGAATTTCACTTGTCCACATTAGGAGCCATCCTTTTCCACTCATCAATGCACAGCTGGTTTCCAGGATTTATAGTGTGCTATCTCAGGGAAGGCCCTCTAAACTTTCCAGGGTAAAGGTATAGTTCCTAATTTGACAGTTATATCCCTGAGAGATGAACTCATGCAATTCACATTCCTCCACAATGTGTACGTCAGCCCTGCCGACTATTTTAAAATGGGTAAAAGACCCAACCCTACCTGTAACAAGTGCCAGGAATCAGATGGAGAAATACTATATGGTTTGGGGATGCTCTAAAATCAGACCCGTGCATTAAAATAATAATAGGTCCTTTTTTTTTTAATGCAACAGATCTCTATTTTTCAGATTTTCTATTTACTGGTTCTGGATTTATCCTTCTTTCATCTTGGGAACAGTTTCCTACCTGAATGTATACATTTTCCGACTCTTAGGACTTGGGAAGCTGACTCGCACTTCACTTGGAAGGACGTTTCAAGTGACGTTGAATTCTACCTGTCACTGACTGACGTTTCCTTCTCTAGACCGTTTTGGTGGGCTCAATGGTGCCCACACTAAATCTCAATTTTTGACTCCTTATACAGAGAGGATTCTGTTCACGAATGCAACCTATGCAACGGTTACCTGACTGCTGAGTTCCCCTAGGTGGGAAACTAGAAGTCCGGAGATCCTTATGGGATAGCCACTGCACTCCGTAAGGTAAATACTAGATGCTCATCCAGAAACAAATAGCCGTACAAATCCAAAGTAGTTAGAGGCAGTCACAGGTCTTGCAGCGGAGATAAGTCAAAGCAAAGCATCAGCATTTTATTTTCAACAATTGGTGACAATAAATTGCTGATGCTTTGATATATCTCTGCTGCAAGACCCGTGAGTGCCGTGACATCTCCGGACATTACACTATTCCTCCCCTTTTTGTCTTTCTTTTTATATATGTAAGTGGATTTCTGCATTTAGATGACTATTCAGAGGGCTGTTTTATTCTAGATCTCCCTTTTCCTGAAGTTACGGTTAATGGGTATCCCACTTTCACCCCCATCTGGTCTATGGTCAGGACATACTTTCTTTGTTCAGCATTCATTTCCCTGAGGTCAAAGGTTCGATATCCTAGGCTTTGGCCTTTTACCTTTTAAAAATGATTTTATACTTCTATAGCTGCTTGTCTAAGTTTTTTCTTCCACTTGTTTTTTTCTTTTATGGTGGTTAATACATTGTAGAAATATTTGCTAAGGTCCTTTTTCTTCTTTAGATAGCAGTCTCACCCTAGTGGTGCTATCTGCCCTGCTCTGGTATACCAGATTCTTTCTTGTTGGTAGTAATTTCCATATTTGCTCTCCTCCTTCTTTTTTTTTTCTCTCTTCATCTAGCCTTGTTCCTCCTAGTAAGATTTTCACACCTGTTGGATTTCTCAGTAACTGTTGCCTACCCCTCAGTTATATTGGCTTTCGCATGTCCCATGCAGGATACAGGAAGGTAGAGTAACTACCTTCCTGTATCCATCAATAGATGATAAAAAAAATAGGATTTTGTACTTGGCGTAAAATCTTTTTTCTTGGAGTCCATTGAGGGACACAGGTCCTGGCCCCCCCCCACCCCCCCGTGTTATTGGTCCTGTGTACTGCTTGCTCACAAAACTGACGGTTGGTGGTGGGGTTTATATGGGGGCTGGCTTAACTGTTCTTTTTCATTTGCCAGTGTTTAAACCTGTTGAAGGACGTATAGGTTATGCCACCAAGAATAACTACATTCCTTTGTCACTCAATGGAATTCAAGAAAAATCTGTTACGATAAGTACATACATCCTTTTGTTTTTCTTTCATATTTTATATCTAAACCCTAAAATAAAAATGTAATATACTGCAGCATAGAAATCTTTATGTGGTGGTTGTATGTTTGTTTTTTTTATTTATTTATTTTTAGTCCAACTACATTTTCTGCAAATACAGACAAAATACCTGTTGATCATGCCGGAAATCTTTCTCTCTTTGTAACTTTTTTTTGCACTTGTAGAGCCAAAGGAAATCTCACCGCTCCAATTCTTTAGCCGCCATCAGAACACCCCAGGATTAGTAGTTTCTTTGTGCTCTACTGACCCATAAAAACAGGCCAGTTCAGAGTTAACCAATCCATCAGTGAGCATTGCTTCCTGCATCTGTGAAGGGTAGAGTTTTTGAACACATTTAAGTGAGCTATTGGTCTGTATTTGTCGTCTCTATGAATAAACCTATGGGTGAAACATGTGAGAGGTTTTAGCTGGTTGGGGGCTTGCGGTGCTGGTATTTGCTGTTTTATCCACCTTTTATCCACTGGATTTGCTGTGCATTTCAATAAAGGCTTAAGTATTGGAATTCTCTGGATTGTGCGGTCTGTTCATATACTACTACATTTCCTTGCACTTACCATCTATACGTTTTCAGCTTTCCCAGCTATCTTCTGTGAGATCATTCTCCCCCCATGTATTGGAGAAGTGAAGGTGTTTAACGTCCAAATCAGGAGAGCAAGCTAGGGGGTCCACTCTGTTTTTCCACAGAATACAGTACAGTGAGTGAGCATTGTCACCCTAGGACAGGAACTGTTTTATTTGTGAAAATAATAAAAAAAGCCTTAAAAAGTAACCAATGCAGCCACCATATTAAGGACTAGTAAGCTACATTGTACAAAATTTTTTTGTTTTGGGGTTTAGATGCATTTTAAGTTTTTGTTAGTCTTACGTAAGAGCATGCATTTTCTGGAGAGATTGTGATCAATGTGACTGGTTAATTTTCTCTTTCCCTTTTTTAGAGACTAACAGATGTTTTCCGGCGCTACGATACGGATCAAGACGGCTGGATACAAATATCATATGAGCAGTATCTTAACATGGTCTTTAATGTAGTATCATAATTTAGTGCGATGCCAAAAGGAAACATGGCCTGGAACAGAATAGACTGAAATAACAAATTTACACATTCATTTACTGCATTATAGTGCCTGCTGTGGTGCTATACATTTTGATGGCTTCTATATTTTGTATAGAGTATAACCAAAATTCTAAATTGTATATAAGAATTTATTTTTACAGTTTAGCAATACCAATCTAGCCATATATATATTATTTTTTTTTTTTATTCTGCAAGCTGGGAATGTAAAATATTGTCTTAAAGTTCAACTCCAGCCTAGGGATAGAGCCTCTGTAAGGTTTAACTGTGATCTGTGACCCTATTAAAGATATTTCTCCTGACCTCCTGTTAGAACAGGGTGTGTTTGGAAATCTCCCTGATGGAGACGGTCTACAACAAAACATTTTAGAACCTCTTGCAGTTTATTATTCTTATAAAGGGAAGTGGGTTTGAGGAGGTTTAGGCTATATTTCACTGTAGAAATTATAATTCTATTTCATGTCAACTCTTAAAGTAAGGTCTTAAAGAAGTGAAGTCAAATGGACCAACTTGCATATAAGGTATAACACTGTAATACAATGAATATATGAGATGTCTCATATAGCCCAAATCTTACCCAGTGTGCAAAAAAAATTGCATTGCCATTTTCTGAACTATGTATGATCCCCATCTTACCCCTTATTTGTGCCCTAAATTGTCCCCTCCCTATTGTTTGCACCAGATTGCATTTCAGATTGGGTATAATATCCCCAACCTTGCCTATTCTGGACCAGGCACACTTTTTTTTTTCTATTTTTTTTTTTTTTTTTAGGGATGACATTTAAAATGTTTTATTATTACTATATGGGCAAGATATTGCCTAAACTTCTCAACAGATTTACATTGAGCGTGTCTCACCTTTTTTGTCTTACAATAGGCTGTTCTGCTCATTTGTTGAGGTTATTATTACTGTCTGTGTATTGCTATCCTCGTGACCCCATTTCGTGTTCTGCTATCGCAAGGAAAGAAAATTAGGTGAAATGTCAGCATAGGGTCACGGGGACCAGTAAAAACTTAACAGAAGTATTTGTATTTTTTACATATCAATACACACTCCACAAAAAAAAAAAAGGAATGTTCTGGCTGGAGCTGGGCTTTAGGCTTAGACACACAAAAATTGTTTGCATTCAGCTTTGTCTCCTGTTTAAATTAGCTATACTGTGCCATACGATATTTGATCAGTTTTAATCAAGCTTGTTAAAGCTAAGATGTCAGAGGTCTAAACTCTTCTTTCTCAGCGGAGGTGGTGGGGTGGGGTGGGCATTCCTTCTGGACCGAGTACTGTGAACCCAACCTGTGTGATGTTTCACCCCCAGGAAAGAGGTGTCAATGACAGGCTGGACTTACAGGAAATTGTCAGAATGGCATGAGTGCCATTCTGCCTGAAGAGGACCAGTGATTGCTGGATGGGAGAGAGAACTTGTGGCAGCGCTTGAGCATGCAAGGGGGCAATGCGAACTGTAAAAAAATAGACAAACTGGAGTTCCACTTTAAATCCGTGTTAGCATCAAATAAGAGCTCTTACAGTTGAATGTGGATATTAAGGGATCTAACTGTTCACACAAGATTCACAGAACCTTTACCTACAATTCACACTTTTTTTTTCCAGAAGGCAGGAGAAGTGAACAATCTAGACCAAAATAGCTGACCTGGAAAAAGTATCCAATTCAGCTCACTTTCCAGCCCAGCTGCGCTGTCCTGGATTGTTCACTTCTCCTGCCTTCTCCAAACTCTTGACCCTTTTGTGAATAACCCTCTTAGTCCCCATTCACACCATCATGTGGCGGTGATGTTCCTGCATGTTTGGGGGGGGGGGGGGGGGGCGGGCGTGCGTGCGTTTGTTTCCTGCAACATTGATTTCAATAGCAGCTGTACGCACAAAAATGCAGGAAAGTTGTGCATGTAGCAAAAATCTCCTACACGTGTTCCATGGTTTCCCAAGCGTTTGTGCATGTTCACACGGGGGGCAAATGCACTTGCTTGGCCATGTTTTGGGGTTCCATTAACATGTAATGACACTGCAAGAACATTCCGTGTTTCAACAAGTTCTGTGAGCAGTGGCAAAATGTGCAAGTCCCCCCCCCCCAAGTTTGCCACACAGTTGCATAATCAGTCCAAGTTCAACCTATAGAGAGAAGAGATCCAGAGGAAGGTCAAAAAAAAAACCAAACCTTATTAAGTCATGTGTTCACGGAATGCGATGGTGTGAATGGGGACTTATAGTGCTCTGTTTTTGTATGGAGAATAGTTAGGCAAGAGCAGTGTAATGATATTTCCATATATTCTATGCATGTTTCTTCAATTTTACTTCCATTTGGAAAAACATCCTTATCCTGAACACTGTGCCTCAAGTCTTCCACATAATTGATGTCATACCTGTATTTAATTGTACTTTTACATTACATCTGAAAATGTTTTGGAAACATTTAAATGTATTATTATGTTCCTGTCCATTTTTCTCTATGAAACATTGTTTTTTCAGCAGAAGGAAATTGGATTTAGATTTTGGATCTGAAGCTGCCTATACAATGACAACGGTCATTTCCCCAAATGACTATTCTCCCCCCTCCCCACTCAAATAAGTCAGTGCCTGAGCGCTTCCCTCCTCTCACCAACATGCACATAAGCCTGATGCAAATGTGTATGCTAGTACAACCATTGTTCGTGAGAATGTTTGATGACTGGAACTGTGCATGGCTAGCTGCTCTATAGTGGAACTATCCAGTACTTTTTACATTACACTTGGGCCATAGTGATGAGGGTCCCATAGTGGTCAACAGAGACACAAACAGTTCATAGCAGTGAAATGTATATTGCCTGCATACACAGTGATGGAAATGTAATACAGTTTGCTCCACTGTATGCAAATCTATTAAAAAAAGATGAGTCACACTGACAATTGACTTTATTACTCAAAGCCAGCATTGGTACCTGTAATTTCTTAGCAAGTATGTGTATTTTCTATGACATGGTTATATTTAACCTCCTTTTATACAGAGAATCTTGGAAGTAGATTATGCTCTTATTTCTGCACAGGCCTAGCTAATAAGAAGAAGAACACCAAACTGTTTATTTTAATATTTTGCGGCATAAAAAGTAGGGATGCACCGATATCGTTTTTTCAGCTACGAGTACTGTATTTTTGGTACTTAATGGGACCTGGAAGTCCCATTAAGGAAGCCAGGCGCGGGGTGTAGATTCGCCATCCGGCTTCCGGAATATCAGGGAAGCAGTCTCCATGCTTCCTCGTCACCAAGTGATGAGGGAGCATGGAGCCGGCTTCCTGGCCAATCAGGAAGCTGGGCAGCGCGTAATGACTCGCTGCCCGGCTTCCTGATATCGGAAGTTTTGGTATTGGGCTAGGCATCGGAGCATTTGGGGGAGTTTGAGTACTCGTCCAAATACTTGTTATCGGTATCGGTGCATCCCTAATAAGTAATGAGCTAAAGCACAAACATGCCTATTTGTTTAACACTGTTACTAGCGCATCTTTTTGCATCTCATTTTCTATAGCTAATTGTGGTAGCAGAAAACAACAGTGACATGTCATCTTACAGTGTTTAAATAGACGGATGGTAACAGCAAAGTCTGTTTTTTTTTTTTATGTTTGTGCCTGGATAATAGTAACATTTCCACAGTTGATATTTCCGGGTATACTGCAGTTAGACTGGCGCTAGTGTGTGCATTTCCAGGTTGCCATTAGTATTTTAGAATGCATGCATGTTACGTCGTTCAAGTAGAATATAATTACTGATATTATGCCAACATTTCTGCTTTCATTAGTTTTCAAACAGGGCTACGTTTTTCAGGACTAGGTAATATAATCAGAAAAAGTGCCATTGTAGAACTATAATTCTGTGGTGTAGTTTATCCAAATATCAAGGTCATCCTAAAGAAGAAGTCTTGCCTTGTATTTGTCACAGCTCAGTCACCTCCCACAGTGTATGTTTCTTTTTATTCCATGCTTCTGTGTGATGTAGAAACTAAAATACAGACGTTGACAGTTCACGACTCTTCATTCTCAACCACACTCTGCAAAGGTGATGGACTTTTGATTGACAGCTCTTATCTCATTATCTCTGTACTTTCCCAACACAAAACAAGGCTCCCCTTCCAGTTCTAGTGTGTCCTCCCATATTTTTTCTTGTGGCTGCTTGTGTCCAGAAAGTGCAGGGACGGTGAGAGGCCATCTTCTTTGACAGCTCATTCCACTTCATTCCTCACTACGCACTGCAAAGTTTGTATCTCAGTTTCTACTCCACACAAAGCATGGGATAAAAACCAACACAGTGAGAGTTTGGTGAGTGAGCTGGTGAAGTTGTCTACAAGGTGAGACAACTTCTTTAATCATAATTGATGGCAAGTTTCAGACTGGATTGGGCTGTGTTAAAAGTGAAACCCAATGCACTATAAAATATATTATAACACTTAAATATTTGTTTTTGTCTCTTTAAGAGTGCAAGAAAGAAGAACCTTGATAACACATCAGTTTTGTTTTTGTTTTTTTATATAAATACTGAGTGAATGGAGGAGATGATTTTCCCATTGCTTTGAAAAGTGTAATTAGCTCATGTGTAGTTATGTCCAATGATTAATCTCTTGGTGGGTGGTTGTCTTGAATTTTTAGGGCATCTCTTTAACTGCCTGTCCAGTGCTGAAGGCAATGCAGGTTGTTCTAATCATGGGAGGGGGTATGTCAGATGGGATGTAAGTATTTAAAAAAGAAAAACAAATCCCACAGAATTGACTGCAGAACCAATATCAAGATCAGATGCGTTGCGGATGAGGCTAGTTCTTGATGATTAACAAATATCTACTTTATAACCAAGATTTTTACAGCCAATGCAATAATAAGCAATGATGCAAAGGTGTATAAAATCCAGTGCCATATTATAGACAACTCAGTGCTAAGGTTGATGTACAAACAGACTATAAGTCCATTCTCCATTTATTAAGTAAGTAAATTCTCCATTTATTTTCTGCAACAGTTAAGTCTAAAATTTGCCATTTGTAACAGCATTTAGGACCAGTAACTAATTTTGTTATCTATGCATAATATCACTGCTAGATTGCATTGTAATTATGTTCTTAAAATACTATATCTGCATAAATGAATGCAATAGTTATGGAATGGAAGCATGTTCTATGCATGTTTTGTATAGATATTACTTGCTTAGGAAACTAATAAAATAAAAAAAACAACAACTTTGTTTTATATAAATAAACATTTAATAAAGAAGCCACAATTACACTAACATGTGTGTATTATTGCGTGCGTATTAATAGTGTTTAAAGGTTATCTATAGTTTAACCACCTGTGAACTGGCCACTGTGTATCTATACGGCCGGTCCGCAGCCCCATTGTTTCAGGAGAATCATTTGACAGTGACTTTAGACACAAAGTCGATCAGTCGGGCACTGTGCCCTGTGATTGCTGTGATTAGTTGTCACAGTAATCGCATTGCAATGTTTACAATGCCAAGGCCTGCCCTTCCTCTTACACCTAAGACAAGGGAGGGTAAAGGACGTAATGGATGGATGAGCCATTCATTCGTTACTTCCTAGTAAAAAAAAAAAGGTTTCACATTTTAACCCCTTCACCCCCTATTCCACTGATACTGTTATATGCATTCTGTCTCTGCTCTGATGTATGTACAGTGAGGAAAATAATTATTTGATCCCCTGCCGATTTTGTAAGTTTGCCCACTTAGAAATGAAAGGTCTATCATTTTTATCATAGGTGTATTTTAAATGATAGAGACAGAATATCAACCAAAATCCAGGAAAAAAACAAACGCATGATACAATTGTTATAAATTGAGTTGCACTTCAGTGAGTAAAATAAGTATTTGATCCCCTACCAACCAACAATAATTCTGGCTCCCACAGACTGGCTATGTGGTACACAGATTAGTCCTGTCAATTTAAGAAGGTGCTCCTAACGACAACTCATTATTTATATAAGACAACTGTCCACAGAATCTCTTTCTTCCATTCAAACCTCACCACCATGGGCAAGACCAAAGAGTTGTCAAAGGACGTTTGGGACAAGATTGTAGACCTGCATAAGGCTGGAATGGGCTACAAAACTGTCAGCAAGAATCTTGGTGAGAAGGAAACAACTGTTGGAGCGATTATTCGCAAATGGAAGGAATACAAAATAACCATCAAGCGCCCTCGGTCTGGAGATCCATGCAAGATTTCGTCTCATGGGGTAAAGGTGGCCATAGACCTTACAACCATCGCAAGACTTTTCTCTTGCGATGGTTGTAAGGTCATTAAAAAAATGTACCATCTGCCCATCTTGGACTTGGACCGTACAGTAGAAATGGTCGCATGCCTTCCACACACCTTGCAATTATCGTACGATCGCAGGATTTTCTGTGATTATCGTACTATAATCGCAAGGTGTGTGGGCACCTTAAGGATGATCATGAAAAAAAGTGAGTGCTCAGCCCAGAACTACACAGGAGGAGCTGGTGAATGATCTCAAGGCAGTTGGGACCAAAGTCACCAAACAAACCATTGGTAACACAATACACCACCAAGGATTGAGATCCTGCAGCGCCTGCAAGGTTCCCCTCCTCAAGAAGGCACATGTACAGGCCCGTTTGAAGTTTGCCAATGAACATCTAAATGATTTAGAGAAGGATTGCAAGAAAGTGCTGTGGTTAGATGACACCAAAATTGAGCTCTTTGGCATTAACTCGACTTGCCGTGTTTGGAGGAAGAAAAAAATGCTGACTATGACCCTTGAGAAGAAGCACATTATGGTCATGGAGTGGCCTAGTCAGTCTCCAGACCTAATCCTATAGAAAATTTATGTAGGGAGCTGAAACTTTGAGTTGCCAAGCGACAGCCAAGAAACCTTTAGGATTTAGAGAAGATCTGTAAAGAAGAGTGGAAC
The DNA here is from genome assembly GCF_000935625.1 of Nanorana parkeri. Taxonomy (NCBI): domain Eukaryota; kingdom Metazoa; phylum Chordata; class Amphibia; order Anura; family Dicroglossidae; genus Nanorana; species Nanorana parkeri. Next base: position 76,554 of record NW_017309304.1, read on the forward strand.
AAAATCCTTCCTGCCATCCACAGCCTACACAAAATCCTTCCTGCAATCCACAGCCTACACTGGCTTAGGTGGCTCATCAATCCTCATTACTGAGCCAGCAGACTGTGGTGTACTATACATTCATGATTCTTTTCTTCATGTTCCTTTAAAGAAAAGGCCCCCCCAACAAATAGTCGGCCAAAAGGACCCAAAAACATTTTCTATACTTTTTCTTTTACATTTCCAGAGATTCCTGTGTAAGATTCAGCTTGCTAAGCAAATGTACACGGGCCTGTGCATTCTATACCCCTCACCCCAACCTGACAGCACTCAAGCCTGGTGTTTATCTATTAAAACACTTTGGGGAGGTTGAGGTGATATCATATGTTCTCCCATGCCCAGAAATAAAGTGCATCTGGCAGTGGGTTGAGGGTGGAAGGTTAAAGGTTGCCAAGGTTGAACCATCTAGCTGTTCTCTCCTGAACGACTTGCTGGTTTATAGACCATTTAAGAAGTTATCCACCACATTTAGGAAATGTTTTCCTTTAACCCATGGGCAAATATAGAATCTGCTATTCCGTCTCTTATGAAAATCTGAAGAGACAAGCATACTAATAGACCGTGGGTGCCTAACAATTTCTTTAGATGGAACACTGGAAATATTGTTAGAGTAGATTAACCCCTCTCTATCACTCACAAAATCTGGAACCTGCTCAGTGTCTTTAAGACAGGCAGCAACTCACAAGCTCCTTGTCTGTGGTCATTCTAATGGGATCCCTCTGAAACCAATGGATGGCTGTGGATAGAATTTACTTCCATTATTCCACGGACCAACAATTAGTATCTAGACTGCCCCAAAACAAATGGATTAATAGTTGTATGGGGGGAAAAAGACGTCTTTGTATTTATTATTTAACCCAAATTAATTTTTTACCCATTCCAAATTTCTGTGACTTTGAATATCAGCTGAAACCCCTTTGCCCCAAAAGCTGGGGAATCAAGAGCGTAAGGGGAATGACCTCCAGGGGTGTAAGGCAACACCCATGCCAATCAACCAAAATTGACAACAATCTTTAGATATTAAGCAGCTGACCAAAACATAGGAGTAAGTGGGGCTTTAATGGCACCAAATAACAAATCCAATAAACCACAAAATTACTTCATATAAAAAATATAGTTTCATTAAGTACAAACATACTAAAAAGGCAATGAAGTTGAAATGCAGATGTGCATCATAGTAAAAGAATACCTCCAAAACCCACTCAATACTTGCATGATTCAGGAATATAATAAATCAGAGACATGATTTAGATGATTAGGAAAAGAGCATACAGACCTAATGGATAATTTCTCAATCACATCAATGATAGTTTTACATAAAATGTATATTATACATTATATGTAGTACACATAAAAAGTCCAGGTCATATAGGTGAATAATCTAATCTGGAAGTAATATAGAGTGGATTAGTTCTCTGCACGTTTCGCGCATCGATCGCTTCCTCAGGAGGTGGAGGAGATCCAATGGAGAGTCAATGCACGCACGGTCCAAGTCCAAACAGCTTGAACGCAGCAGCCCAATGGCCCCGAGAAATGCAGGATGAGGGCCAAATACCTGCAAAAGGCCAGACAAGGAATGAGATTGATGCAAAAGAAAAAGGGATTAACTCGTTAAGAGATAACAAGTTAGTAGTGGTCAATTTAGGGATCCGGACAAGCCAGTTGATTGTACGAAAAATAATTTTATTGAAAAAGATATAGGACATCACACTTAGCTTACTCACTACCATTAAAACTTAGTAAAATGCAGACAATCATAAATTGTATGTGGATCGATCCTCATAAGCACAGTCCTTTTTGTTGGTATTTCTTAGGGTTCTTGGGATATAATGTTTTCCTCCAGGAGGTCCTCTAGGTCTTTTAATGCTTGTGCATCTAGTTCTGGTGTGTTGTGTTCTTTTTTCTGTGATGTATCCCTATAGGGTAGAGTCCTTATTTAGCCTTATTTACCTGGCCTTATTTAGAGAACTAATACATAAAGAGATTAA
>NW_017309305.1:0-566 GCF_000935625.1 Nanorana parkeri
AGGTAAGTGACACACACACCCAACCCGGCCATCCACATGATGTACAACAGACCCGGCCACCTTCTTCCATTGCTCCGGGGTCCAGTTCTGATGCTCACGTGCCCATTGTAGGTGCTTTTGGTGGTGGACGCGGGTCAGCATGGGCACCCTGACCGGTCTGCGGCTGCACAGCCCCATACACAACAACTTGCAATGCTCTGCATGTTCAGACACCTTTCTATCAGAACCAGAACCATGAACTTTATCAGCAACCTGATCTCCAGTATCTCTTCTATTGGATCGGACTACATGGACCAGACTTCCCTCCCCCCACGTCCATCAATGAGCCTAGAACTTCCTTCCCCACGTCCATCAATGAGCCTTCCTTCCCCATGTCCATCAATGAGCCTCCCCGCTCTACCCATCCATCAATGAGCCTTCCCTCCCCACGTCCATCAATGAGCCCCCCCACCCCACCCATCCATCAATGAGCCTTCCCTCCCCACGTCCATCAATGAGCCTTCCCTCCCCTCGTCCATCAATGAGCCTTCTCTCCCCATGTCCATCAATGAGCCTTCCCTCCCCAC
>NW_017309305.1:686-2134 GCF_000935625.1 Nanorana parkeri
GTTTTACTTCCTTGGACCACTTTTGGGTCAGTCCTGACCACTGCAGACCGGGAACATCCCACAAGAGCTGCAGTGTTGGAGTTGCTCTGACCCAGTCGTCTAGACATCACAATGTGGTCCTTATCAGAGTCCCTCCAACCCTCACACTTGCTCATATATCTCACGGGTAGAGATGGCTTCTGCCAGACAAAAAAAAGCCTCAAGAACATGAAATAAAATGACTTTTGTTATATTTTTTTTCTTTATTTTCACTTTCCAGTTGAAGTAAAATCCAGATTTATAAATATGTTAATATGACGCTGAAGGCGGCCGCGCCAAGAATAGTCCCTACAACCCACTAGAAGGAACCTTCCCAGCATTTGTTCAGCGGGTGACGTCATATTCCACAGAGCCGCTCTGTCACCTTTCTTTCCTCTCCGCTCGGTTTGTTCCATTTAAACGCATCTTTGTCTTGTAAGGTTGTCACCGTCACTTTAAATGGAGTGTCAGATTGCAGTGCGATTAGGCAACGTGCCATACCAACACAGGACAGCGCTGGGGATTTGTCTCAATGTCGCTGTATTGATGAGGAGTTTAATATTAGATTATTGCTTTATAAAGCCTGCTGAGAGTTATCAGTCCTTTCTGTACACGGGTCATGTGCAGGCGGTGCAGGGATTGTCTGACTCCTCCTGTTAAAGTGTAAGACCTGGCACCATGGTGAGTCAATGGAAGTCAGACATCTTATCCTTGTCCAAAGCTCTCGCCCTCAAAAGACCTGAAAAATGGGTCCTGATGATGCCCAGGATCTCCTGCTTGGACCTAATAAGGGAGCCTGAAGCGTCACGCAGACCATGCACGGCCTTCAATGCTTTCGACCCTTTACAGTTCCTATAGGGGTCCGGGGAGCAAAACTTCCCGTAATCCCTTTCCAGGACAAGAGAGGCATGGCGGCCGTACTGGCACTCTCTCAGACGGATCTTCAGACCGGATATCTCCTCCTGAGAACCACCTGATGACACCAGACAGTCTAGCTGTCTACGTAATCGCAGGTAGGAACGGTATTTCGAGGTGGCCCGGTTACGCCTGCACCGCTAGTGAAGCCTGCACCTCCCACGGAGTCTGCACTACCCAGACCTCGCCACCCACTTTCCTCTCTGGCCTTTTTTCCCCCAGAGTGGGCAAACACAAGGGAAGGTTCCACCGCAGGCTCAATCGCTGCCGGCTTGGAAGAAGGACCAGGTTACATAGTATTTGAGGTTGAATAAAGACATTAGTCCATCAAGTCCAACCTATTAGGATCTCATTCTAGGAGTACCTGTACCCCTGTATATTACCTGTACCCCTGTATATTACCCGTACCCCTGTATATTACCTGTACCCCTGTATATTACCTGTACCCAGACTATTACCTGTACCCCTGTATATTACCTGTACCCCTGTATATTACCTGTACCCCTGTATATTAC
>NW_017309305.1:3082-4714 GCF_000935625.1 Nanorana parkeri
GAGTGAAGATTGACTTCTCCCTCTTCCCCTATATTTGGAGGTTTATAGCAAATACCCACGAGAAGTTTACGGCTAGCGTCCGTCATATCTAGCTCCAGCCATAGAGTTTCCACGTCTTCCCCATTATTTGACGCGATATCGTCCCTTATATGCACATATAGATTATTTTTTACGTAAATGCAAACACCCCCCCCTCTTCTCCCACCTCTGTCCCTCCTAAACAGGTTATACCCCTCTATATTAGTAGCCCAGTCATGCGTGCTGTCCAGCCAGGTTTCCGCTATACCCACTATGTCGAAGTCCTCTTCAATTAACCTAATTTCAAGCTCCTCTATTTTATTTGCCAGACTTCTAGCGTTGGTGTACATACATTTCATTCCTCTCTTTTTGTGGGACAAAAGTTTACTACCTTGTTGTTCCCCACTATTTTTATTGTTATTATTCTGCCTTGATTTCGGTCGTCCGTTGTTAGTTATACTTACATGTGCCAACGGATTTCCTATATTGACTGGAGTGAGCCCACTATTATTAACTCCTTTTTTACTACTTTCTGCGTTATTTTTATCTATGATTAAATTATCAGCGTTTGGTGCTGGGGGTCCGCCGGAGGAGATGCATGCACTGGTTTTAAATTGTGAAGCCTGCACCTCCTGCGGAGTCTGCACTACCTGTGGCTACTGGGGTTCAGGGACAGCATGTTCACCCTGTTCTCTGTCCAATGTCCTGTTTCGAGGGGGACTTCTTCTTCTCCTGTGCAGGAGGGACCCGCTGCGGAGCCAGCAGGGCTTTACGAGGTAGAGGCTAAGATCTGCACCACCGCCTCTTCTGCCATGCGACACTTGAAGGCAGCAGGGCACCTACTGAAGGGGTGCCCCAGCTCTCCACAGAGATTACAACAGATTAGCTGGCACCGTTCCGCTGTGTGCCCCTGACCATTGCACCTCACGCACCTGACCAGAGTGATAAAGTGCGTGCAGGGCCGGCCTTAGGGGTGTGCGAGCAGTGCGGCCGCACAGGGCGCCATGACAACAAGGGCGCCGTGCGGCCGACACAGCTCGTCCTGGGGGCGGCTTCTCTCCCCCTCACCGCTGGGCGCTGGCCATCCGATATGACAGCGCTCCCTCGTCCGCCCCCCCCTTCAGGAGCGCTGCCTGCTGTCAGGATGGTGGAGCAGTGAGGGGGAGAGAAGCCGCGCCCGCAGCTGTCAGGATGGCTGAGCAGGTAGGAGATTAGAGCCGCTGTCATCCTGTCAGTTTCAGGATGACAGCGGCTCTGTGCGTGGCAGAGCGGGTGATGGGTAAATATAATTGATATTTACCGATCCTCCGTGTGAGAAGGACAAACACTGGAGCGATCGTCTGATCACTCCTGTGTTTGTAAATAACTGGGGACACATAGCGCTATGTGTCCCCAGTTATGAATGAGCAGGCTGTGATTTACATCGCAGCCCATTCATTCAAGATTTCACCAATGGGGAGAAGCACTCAGTACAGAGGCTCCTCCCCATTCAGAAACTATTGATAGTAAGTATGAATGGGAAGCCTCTGTACTGAGTGCTTCCCATTCATTGAGTGCTGAGGCTGTAGAAAAAGAAATTGAGGATTTGGTGTCCTCAATTTCTTTTCTATTTTA
>NW_017309305.1:6475-8798 GCF_000935625.1 Nanorana parkeri
AGGGGTCTTGGAGACCCCTGATGTCTCCATAAAGAGGACCTGTCACATATTTTGCTATCACATAAGGGGGTTTTCTAACCCCCCTATGTGATAGCAATAAAGTTTCCCCCCCAAAAATATAAAGTTACAAATAAAAAAGAATTACATTTTTTTAAAGTCCCCCCCATACATACACGCATGCAAACAGGCGTCGGGTGCGCATACGTGTGAAAAAAACGATTTCGCCCATTACGCCGCACATGTTACATATCACCGCGAACGTCGGAATGAGAGCAATAATTGTAGGGCTATCAATCACTGATAACACTAAACTGATGAGCGGTAAAAGCTTTTAAAGCGTCGCCTATGGTCAATTTTGGGCATGGTAATTTTTTGCGATTTCGCGGGTGCGCGCAATTTTAAAGCTTGACATGTTTGGTGTCTATTTACCCGACGTGACCCCGTCTTTTTATATTTTACCAAAAATATGGGTGATAAATGGGTGTGGTTACTGGGGGTGTGGCCACTAAAGGGTGTGGCCACGGAGGTGTGTGGTCACTGAGGGGCGCTGTAAAGCTTTCTCGCACAGGGCGCCTAAAGGCCTAAGGCCGGCCCTGAGTGCGTGGGGCTACCGCACCTAAAGCACAGCTTGGGCTGTCCAATGTAGAACACCTGCATCCTGTCCCTACCAATAGACCCGCTGGACGGGATAGACCGAGGGCCCCCCTCCTTCCCAACCTGACTGAGACCAAATACCCCTCTCATCCAAATTCTGAGGGGACGGGAGCTGACCAAAGCGTCCCAGCCAGGTTGCGATATCCTCGGGAGGGGGAGGGAGGGATTCGTTCCTGACAAGTACAGTGACTTGCTTCACTTCATCCTACCGTGAAATGGGGATCAACCTGAAGTCCTTCCACTTTCCTTGCAATATAACCCCTTCATGGCGGGAAAAGAACAATTCCATGCCTCCGATATTCATATCGAACTCTTCCGTGCCATATGGGTGGATGACAGCAAAAATATCTTCCACTTTAAACCCCAACCCCAAGACTAAGTCCACCACCTCCCCCCCTTCTAGGGCCCTGGCCTGAGCCCCGCCATGTGAGCTGGACTACATTTTTCCCCTTTCTTTCTGGCCCGCTCACCCAAGTCCCTGAGGAAGTCTGTCCTGGTACCGCTGGACAAATAGCCCATGTTGCCTATACCAATGTGCCGAGTCCACTCTGTTTCCAGCCACCTCAGCAAAAGACTTTCCCTCCCGCAGACCTGACAGGAGCTGCCCTCCTGCACTCCACGGAAAGGGGGGGCGGGCGGTAACCGATTGCCCCTCTTGCACTACCCGCACTCCTGTTACAGATTCCTCATTGCAGTCCCGCAACTCCCCTCCAATACCCTCTACAGGGTTTCCCACACCGGTTCCTGCTCTCACAGGGTCAGGGGTCACATTATTATCAACGGAGTCCCCAGTCCTCACCACAGACGACTTTGGTGTCCACTGTCCACCAACACCACACTCTTCCTTCCCCCCAACTGACTGTCCCACGGCCTCCACGCTCCGTTCATTACCGGGCCTTCCAGGGGCCTAATAAAAGCTATCACCGGACATCGCTCTCGCAGCTCCCCCAGTTCACATGCCGCGCTGAGCTGTCCGGGTGACATTCCTGCACTGGACTCTGCAGAGCTTTGCTGCGATCTGTTGTCCCTGAGATTGAACACACTGGGCCTCCTGCTGGCAGACACTCTCTCCTCCAATCCCCACAGAGTCCGGCTTTGGACCAGCCGACACTCCTGGTGATGATTGCGGCATCTGAGACTGTGAGCTGCTAATGGAACCTTCCTGCTCAGTGTCAGGGAAGGAGGCCACTGAGGATAGTAAGTCCGGCAACAGGTCAGTAGGCTCTCTGCCATCTTGCACCGTCTCCCCACCAGCTTTCCTAGGCTCTCTGCCATCTTTCACCATTTCTCAGCCATCTTTCCCCAGCTCCCCGCCATCTTTCTCAACTGGCTGCGGACGGGACCTGTCCATGAGGCTTGTTTGAGTTTCCAGGAACAGGAATTCCTCCTCTTTTGGCTTTTTGTGGCTCAGACATTGCTCAGCGCCTTTCCGATCCCCTTCATCCGTGTCTGGGGATGCCGGGGTGTCTCCAGGGCTTGATTGCTCCATTGCTTGGAGCTGGCAGGAGCTCTCTCACACACAACCTCCGGCCTTCCCTTCAGTCTTCTATCTGACCTCCGGCCTTCCCTTCAGTCTTCTATCTGACCTCCGTCCTTCCCTTCAGTCTTCTATCTGACCTCCGGCCTTCCCTTCAGTCTTCTATCTGACCTCCGTCCTTCCCTTCAGTCT
>NW_017309305.1:10022-19037 GCF_000935625.1 Nanorana parkeri
CCTTCCCTTCAGTCTTCTATCTGACCTCCGGCCTTCCCTTCAGTCTTCTATCTGACCTCCGTCCTTCCCTTCAGTCTTCTATCTGACCTCCGGCCTTCCCTTCAGTCTTCTATCTGACCTCCGTCCTTCCCTTCAGTCTTCTATCTGACCTCTGTCCTTCCCTTCAGTCTTCTATCTGACCTCCGGCCTTCCCTTCAGTCTTCTATCTGACCTCCGTCCTTCCCTTCGGTCTTCTATCTGACCTCCGTCCTTACGTCTTCTATCTGACCTCCCTCCTTCCCTTCAGTCTTCTATCTGACCTCCGTCCTCACCTTCAGTCTTCTATCTGAGCTCCATCCTTCCCTTCAGTCTTCAGTCAGGTCAGCAGACTCCCTTTCACTTCCATGGTGTAGTGTAGATGACCATCCTGAGCCCACATTTAACCTGCTCTGCTCTGTGGTTCCTATCAGGTCAGACAACAATGGCCGCCCTCCTGATCCCGGTCTGACCTCCGGCTGCTTCTACTGCACTAGTCACCTTTAGATAGAAGATGAAATCTGTCTTCCTGTTCTCACCCGATCTTCTACACCCGCTGACGTACGGGTCGCTGTGTGGGGCTGTTGCCATGGTGATAGATGAAGGTCGGTGATCAGGGGAAGGATCTGATGATACATTTCATGGATTCCCCGGCCTGCGTGTGAAAACATTTCCAGTGTCAGTGAATCTGATCAATAAAATCTCAGAGATGACGTCATTTTATTGTATTTATTTATATTCTGCAGCTTTAATCCCCGCTGATCCCGCCATGGAGGTCCTTGTTCAGGCACTTCCTGTCATATGGTGACGATGCTCTGTCCTTGTTCTGACACTTCCTGTTATAGATGACAATGCTCTGTCCTTGTTCAGAGACTTCCTGTTATAGGGTGACGACGCTCTATCCTTGTTCAGACACTTCCTGTTATAGGGTGACGACGCTCTGTCCTTGTTCAGGCACTTCCTGTTATAGGGTGACAATGCTCTGTCCTTGTTCAGGTACTTCCTGTTATAGGGTGACAATGCTCTGTCCTTGTTCAGGTACTTCCTGTTATAGGGTGACGACGCTCTGTCCTTGTTCAGGTACTTCCTGTTATAGGGTGACAACGCTCTTTCCCTGTTCAGCCACTTCCTGTTATAGGGTGACAACACTCTGTCCCTGTTTCTCATTTGTGCTCCTGTGTTGTCACGCAGGCTTCAAAAGGAGACTACAAGAGGCTGTTTCAGCACACATTACACTGACATGGTTCACTGTTGTCACCCTCAGGAAACCCGCCCCGAGAAATGCCGTGCAGCCATCACTGGAGTCATGTAGACAGGAAGTGGCTGCAGGAGATCAGCAGCACTGAGATGGAACAAAGGAGGAAAAAAACAAGGAGAACGATATTTTATGTGACAAACGTTTATAATATTAAATCTGGATGGGCATCGGGGGGGAGGGGGGGCCTTTAAAGCTTGGGGGTGGTAGATTGTGTCTCGGGCACAAATTCTGGGATATGTGTATAATCCCAATAGCTTGACATTTACAGTCTCTGACCATCTCCTGTAATGTGTCTGTAGTCTCTGACCATCTCCTGTAGTATGTCTGCAGTCTCTGACCATCTCCTGTAGTATGTCTGCAGTCTCTGACCATCTCCTGTACTATGTCTGCAGTCTCTGACCATCTCCTGTACTATGTCTGCAGTCTCTGACCATCTCCTGTAGTATGTCTGCAGTCTCTGACCATCTCCTGTAGTATGTCTGCAGTCTCTGACCATCTCTTCTACTATGTCTGCAGTCTCTGACCATCTCCTGTAGCATGTCTGCAGTCTCTGACCATCTCCTGTAGTATGTCTGCAGTCTCTGACCATCTCCTGTAGTATGTCTGCAGTCTCTGACCATCTCCTGTACTATGTCTGCCGTCTCTGACCATCTCCTGTACCATGTCTGCAGTCTCTGACCATCTCCTGTACTATGTCTGCAGTCTCTGACCATCTCCTGTAGTATATCTGCCGTCTCTGACCATCTCCTGTAGCATGTCTGCAGTCTCTGACCATCTCCTGTAGCATGTCTGCAGTCTCTGACCATCTCCTCTACTATGTCTGCCGTCTCTGACCATCTCCTGTAGCATGTCTGCAGTCTCTGACTATCTCCTGTAGTATATCTGCAGTCTCTGACCATCTCCTGTAGTCTCTGAATGGATTATGTAGCACTGCATTGACTCTAGATGATGTGTGGCCCTTTGGTGATGTCAGTGGCTTCCCATGGGGCCCCCTATATCAGGAGATTTGACTGGTACAGATGTTGTCCATCAGCAGCTCCTGTGTAGTTGTCCTCGGGTACATTGGGGGGGACGTCAGACTTCCCTGGAATGGGATCTATGATTAGATTGCAGGGAGGACGGCGGGCAATGAACTGCGCAGCGTGATAAGAGATATGCTCGAGACGCAGCAACATAACAGGAAGTGCGCTGGGTACACAGAGTCTGATTGTCCTCGGGAACACAGCGGAAGCTTATCTCTGGATACAATGTAATCACATCTCCCGCCAGACAATGGAGACATTATCCTTCTACACCCGGGGATGGACCTGATCATATTAGGTCAATGTCAATGACCAAGAACTGACCGCCTCCCACTCCGCATATGTTATAGGTGGAACTCGATGGACTTGTCTTTTTTTAACCTGACTAACTGTGTAACCGTGTAACCATGTAACCGTGTAACCGTGTAACCAAGTAACGATGTAACCATGTAACCGTGTAACCGTGTAACCAAGTAACGATGTAACCATGTAACTGTGTAACCGTGTAACCATGTAACCATGTAACCAAGTAACCATGTAACCGTGTAACCGTGTAACCGTGTAACCATGTAACCGTGTAACCGTGTAACCATGTAACCGTGTAACCATGTAACCGTGTAACCGTGTAACCGTGTAACCATGTAACCGTGTAACCATGTAACCGTGTAACCAAGTAACTATGTAACCATGTAACCGTGTAACCATGTAACCGTGTAACCATGTAACCGTGTAACCATGTAACCGTGTAACCATGTAACCGTGTAACCATGTAACCATGTAACCGTGTAACCATGTAACCGTGTAACCATGTAACCGTGTAACCATGTAACCGTGTAACCGTGTAACCATGTAACCGTGTAACCATGTAACCGTGTAACCATGTAACCGTGTAACCATGTAACCGTGTAACCATGTAACCGTGTAACCATGTAACCGTGTAACCGTGTAACCATGTAACCGTGTAACCATGTAACCGTGTAACCAAGTAACTGTGTAACCATGTAACCGTGTAACCATGTAACCGTGTAACCATGTAACCGTGTAACCATGTAACCGTGTAACCATGTAACCGTGTAACCATGTAACCGTGTAACCAAGTAACTGTGTAACCATGTAACCGTGTAACCATGTAACCGTGTAACCATGTAACCGTGTAACCGTGTAACCAAGTAACGATGTAACCATGTAACTGTGTAACCGTGTAACCATGTAACCATGTAACCAAGTAACCATGTAACCGTGTAACCGTGTAACCGTGTAACCATGTAACCGTGTAACCGTGTAACCGTGTAACCATGTAACCGTGTAACCGTGTAACCGTGTAACCATGTAACCGTGTAACCGTGTAACCGTGTAACCATGTAACCGTGTAACCGTGTAACCGTGTAACCATGTAACCGTGTAACCGTGTAACCGTGTAACCATGTAACCGTGTAACCGTGTAACCGTGTAACCATGTAACCGTGTAACCGTGTAACCGTGTAACCATGTAACCGTGTAACCGTGTAACCGTGTAACCATGTAACCGTGTAACCGTGTAACCGTGTAACCATGTAACCGTGTAACCGTGTAACCGTGTAACCATGTAACCGTGTAACCGTGTAACCGTGTAACCATGTAACCGTGTAACCGTGTAACCGTGTAACCATGTAACCGTGTAACCGTGTAACCGTGTAACCATGTAACCGTGTAACCGTGTAACCGTGTAACCATGTAACCGTGTAACCGTGTAACCGTGTAACCATGTAACCGTGTAACCGTGTAACCGTGTAACCATGTAACCGTGTAACCGTGTAACCGTGTAACCATGTAACCGTGTAACCGTGTAACCGTGTAACCATGTAACCGTGTAACCGTGTAACCGTGTAACCATGTAACCGTGTAACCGTGTAACCAAGTAACTATGTAACCAAGTAACCATGTAACTATGTAACCGTGTAACCATGTAACCGTGTAACCATGTAACCAAGTAACTATGTAACTATGTAACCGTGTAACCATGTAACTGTGTAACCATGTAACTATGTAACCAAGTAACCATGTAATCCATGTAGCCATGTACCCATGTAATGATGTAACCATGTAATGATGTAACCATGTGAACCATGTAACCATGCAACGATGTAAACCATGTAACCATGCAACGATGTAACCATGTAACCATGTAACCATGTAACTATGTAACCGTGTAACCATGTAACCGTGTAACCAAGTAACTATGTAACCAAGTAACCATGTAACCGTGTAACCATGTAACTGTGTAACCATGTAACCATGTACCCATGTAATGATGTAAAGATGTAAGCAAGTAACAATGTAACCATGTAAACCATGTAACCACGCAACGATGTAAACCATGTAACCATGCAACGATGTAACCATGTAACCATGTAACGATGTAACCATGTAACCATGTAACCATGTAATGATGTAACCATGTAACCATGTAACCATGTAATGATGTAACCATGTAACCATGTAACGATGTAACCATGTAATGATGTAACCATGTAACGATGTAACCATGTAACCATGTAACGATGTAACCATGTAACCATGTAATGATGTAACCATGTAATGATGTAACCATGTGAACCATGTAACCATGCAACGATGTAAACCATGTAACCATGCAACGATGTAACCATGTAACCATGTAACCATGTAACTATGTAACCGTGTAACCATGTAACCGTGTAACCAAGTAACTATGTAACCAAGTAACCATGTAACCGTGTAACCATGTAACTGTGTAACCATGTAACCATGTACCCATGTAATGATGTAACGATGTAAGCAAGTAACAATGTAACCATGTAAACCATGTAACCACGCAACGATGTAAACCATGTAACCATGCAACGATGTAACCATGTAACCATGTAACGATGTAACCATGTAACCATGTAACCATGTAATGATGTAACCATGTAACCATGTAACCATGTAATGATGTAACCATGTAACCATGTAACGATGTAACCATGTAATGATGTAACCATGTAACGATGTAACCATGTAACCATGTAACGATGTAACCATGTAACCATGTAATGATGTAACCATGTAATGATGTAACCATGTAACCATGTAACGATGTAACCATGTAATGATGTAACCATGTAACCATGTAATTATGTAACCATGTAACGATGTAACCATGTAATGATGTAACCATGTAATGATGTAACCATGTAACCATGTAATGATGTAACCATGTAACCATGTAATGATGTAACCATGTAACCATGTAACCATGTAATGATGTAACCATGTAACCATGTAATGATGTAACCATGTAATGATGTAACCATGTAACCATGTAATGATGTAACCATGCAACGATGTAACGATGTAACCATGTAACCATGTAACCATGTAATGATGTAACCATGTAACCATGTAACCATGCAACGATGTAACCATGTAACAAGTTCCGCCCAATTACTAATCGCAGCTCATCAAATATTCAAAATTTTATATATTCCGAAAATACGTTTTTTTTAAATTACATTTTTAGTCCCGAACATGAAACTTCCCCTTTAAGACGACAATCATGTCAGCGCCACAACCTGGGGACGTCTGCTGCCATCTGCTGGCCGGACGTGCGCAGCGCTTTACCTTCCGTATACTGAGCGCTCATTGCTGGGCGTCCGCGCGTCTTCTGTACATGTGACTCTCTTTGGCTGCAAATTGTGTGATATGAGAGACATAAATGTATCATTAAGTCTCCATATGTCCCAATATACAGCAACAGGAGCAAAAAGAATCATTAAATCCACCTCTCCTGTGACTGTGCCTAGGCTGAGATGATGTCATCAGTCTGCTGCAGGCAGGAGGAAGCATTTCCTCAGTCTCCCCTCCCCCAAGTGATCAGTGCAGGAGGAAGCATTTCCTGAGTCTCCCCCAGTGATCAGTGCAGGAGGAAGCATTTCCTCAGTCTCCCCTCCCCCCAGTGATCAGTGCAGGAGGAAGCATTTCCTCAGTCTCCCCTCCCCCAGTGATCAGCGCAGGAGGAAGCATTTCCTGAGTCTCCCCCAGTGATCAGTGCAGGAGGAAGCATTTCCTCAGTCTCCCCTCCCCCCAGTGATCAGTGCAGGAGGAAGCATTTCCTCAGTCTCCCCCAGTGATCAGTGCAGGAGGAAGCATTTCCTCAGTCTCCCCTCCCCCAAGTGATCAGTGCAGGAGGAATAATTTCCTCCGTCTCCCCTCCCCCCAGGGATCAGTGCAGGAGGAAGCATTTCCTTCATCTCCCCTCCCCCAGTGATCAGTGCAGGAGGAAACATTTCCTCAGTCTACCCTCCCCCAGTGATCAGTGCAGGAGGAAGCATTTCCTCAGCCTCCCATCCCCCAGTGATCAGACCGCTGCAACATTGTAACTTTTTTAATCTATAAACTCTTTATTTTGAAGAAGATTTTCAATAACAAGAAATGAGACATCAGAGAACCCCCCCTCCCCCCACAGGGACCCCAAGAATAGTAACTGATATGTAAATGTGCGGCAGTCGTGTCAGACATAACAAAGCCCGTGAATCAGTGCAGGAGGAATAATTTCCTCCATCTCCCCTCCCCCAGTGATCAGTGCAGGAGGAAACATTTCCTCAGTCTACCCTCCCCCAGTGATCAGTGCAGGAGGAAGCATTTCCTCAGTCTCCCCTCCCCCAGTGATCAGACCGCTGCAACATTGTAACTTTTTTAATCTATAAACTCTTTATTTTGAAGAAGATTTTCAATAACAAGAAATGAGACATCAGAGAACCCCCCCTCCCCCCACAGGGACCCCAAGAATAGTAACTGATATGTAAATGTGCGGCAGTCGTGTCAGACATAACAAAGCCCGTGAATACAGGTTATGTAGCATGAGAATGCGTCAGCCGGCGTGGAATTGGAGACAGGATCCTAATTATGTGGGAGGAGGAGGAGAAGCGGCAACAAAACAAGGTCGGGATTTCCCAAAACACAGGAGACGGAAGGAACAGGAACGGTAAAGGAAGAGAGAGAGGACTACCCAACCCCCTCCCAGGAACCCAGACCAATGACCTCCCCGGCCACATCCTGCCGCAGAGCACCGTATTCAAGTGTGACTTCCTGCCAATAGATTTCGGTGCAATGTTCATCACGTGTACCCGTATCAAAGTCTTCCACACGTTCAATTTCACCGACCTTATGAAGCCAAAGAGACACCGAAGTGGGGGTTGGGTCGGCTTCCACAATTCGGGACTGCAGCTCCTGGCCGCATTAAGCGCATGTGGCAATAAAGATTTCCTAAATATCTTTTTTTTTGGAATGGAATTGCAATGTATCAGGAAGAAAGCCGGCTCCGCCGGGACCTCAAGGTCCGTAAAATGCTACCAACTGACGACCAATAAGAGGTAAGTATGTAGGTAGGTGCAGTATGGCCAACGGCCACTAGATGCCCCCATGGGGCCCTGGAGATAGATGCAGCTCTGGCCTGGGGAGACTCTGTGTCCCAGGAGAGTTGATTTATAGGGGGCGCCCGAGAGGGGAGGAGTTCAGTTCAGTGCAGGAGAGCAGAAGTCTAGGACTGTCTGCAGAGTCTCTGGAGGGAGACTGTTTTCTTGAACATAGGCTGGTCCATGGGAAGGACAGGACCAGGCCTAGGACTATGTAGAGCTACAAAGATTCCCTAGTTTCCCCATAGGGAGAAACCCACCGAGCTAGGACTGACAAGGATGGGATTCCGGAGAATAGTGAAGTGCTAGAAGACTGACGATATTTGCCAGTGGGCCTCTGGCCGAAGTAAGTCGTGACTCTGGGCGGCACCTGAGCTGATGTACCTCTCGCTCTCTAAATTGTATCACCGAGCAAGTAACAAGAATTGTGCCGTCATCCCACCCGGGGGTGGCTGATCGTATACTTTGTTCTGTTTATACCTTCAAGTAAAACCAAAAAAAAGACTATCTGTGTGGACTGGTTCTTCTCCCTCCAACCTCTGAGAAGGTTCTACCGGAGTGTGATGTTGGACTGTATAGTGGCTGTAACCATCTGAGGAGGGTAGGTGCGCAATGGGGGCAATGCCTGACACAGGGTGCCCTTCATGGTGGCCTTTCTCCCTAAGGGGGAGGAAGCGCCGAAGACCGCAGAGGCGGTGGAAGCCATGAGGCCCTGTGTACGCAGTACTACACGTGAGGGAGTGTTTGCACGAGGCCGTGGCTCCTGACCGTGGGGTGTCTGGTTTCGAGTTGCATGCACGGGGTTACCCAGCCAACCCAAAGGAAACACACACGCAACACCCCGAGAGTGGACCCCGCCTACAAGTAGAGGACCAAAATATATGGAGCAAGTCCCCCTGAGGACCCCGACATAACCAACATTGATGGGGGACAGAAGGGAACATGGAATGGAGAAGCTGAGGGGTTCTGTACCACCTGGTTAGAAGTTTACACCCCGATTCTTGGAATTTCATGTTGGCCGATGATCGAAGAGTATGATGAAGGATTTTGTCAACTTGATCTTTAGAGAAACTGACTCCGGAGTTCCGTTCCCACTTTTTGAAATGAGGAGGAACCAATTTCGCAGATGGGAGAAGCAAGAGGTTGTACGTAGGAGATATGGGATGTCTAAGACAACCCTCCTGGCAGGGCCGGATTTACTATCCTTGCCGCCCCAAGGCCAGGTTCCACAATATGACACTACCCCCCCCCCCGCGCTCCCCATCAATTGTGAATGGCAACCAGATAGCAGGGCGGCGGGGTTAGT
>NW_017309305.1:19174-36674 GCF_000935625.1 Nanorana parkeri
TCCGCCGCCGGGACACCTCACACCGGCGCCCGCAACTTCCCCACAAGGTCACCGCTGTCGCCCCTCGGCGCTCTGCCGCCCCGGTGGCCTTGTGGGAAATCTGGGCCTGCCTCCTGGACACAGTTAGGGGACTTGCAGAAGTGACTGCGGGTGGAAGAGATATTTGAACCGGTCGCCAAAAGCCCCGTCCAATGAACCTATCATCAGTTGCTAGTTCCTCCCTATCAGGTCATTGCCTATTCGCCAAAAAGTGTACCGCTCTGTAGCAGTCATTTAAAAGAAGAGATGGGAAGCATAGAACCCCCGAGAAGGAGGGAATAACCCACACTAGGGAAACATGGCGGACATCGCAAAGAACTGTCTACAAACATTCCAAGTGGCCCCAATGGTTGGATGAGATCTGAGACTGCGAGCACCACGGTACAGGAGACAAGGGAACCGTAGAGGACGCCTGTTCTACGGAGAAGCACTGCTTCTGGTCCGTATGACGACACCGATCGGCTGCCCTGGCTAGATGACACGCCGCATAGTACAGCGTAGCATCGGGGAGAGCTATACCACCCCTATCAGGGACGTAACTATAAATCATAGGGCCCCATAGCAAAATTTTGTATGGGGCCCTGCGATTTCTAGTTAAGCTCCTTGCAGAGCCCACCTGAGAGTGACCCTGCAGAGCCCACCATAGACTCCTGGGCTCTGCAGGGTCTCAGGTGAGCTAGTCACACCCCTGCACACCTCCTACCTGTCAGCCCCGATCCGCTCTCAGCCTTCTCCACTGTCGGGCCCCGCCTCCTTCTCGGTCGCCGGCGGGCCCTGCCTGCTTCACCATCGCCGGGCTCCCGCCTCCTCCCCTGCAAGCTGCTGGCTGTCACTGGCTCAACAGCGGCTGTGAGTAGGAACCTGCCCAGGTCACACAGGTTGTCAGTGATCTGAACAGCGGCGCGTTCCTCCTCACAGCTGCCAGTGACAGCCAGCAGCCTGCAATGCCATAGTGACCCAGGCGGGCCGCACGGCATCAGGGGGACCCCTTTGTTCCTCATCCTGGCCGGGTCCCTCCTGTGCCCCAGGCCCCATAGCGACCGCCTGGGTCGCTATGGCGATAGTTCTGCCACTGACCCCCTATCCTTGGGAAGGCATAATAAGGAAAACTGTCGTGTTCCATTAGACACCTGGGAGAGATGTCCGTTCACCTTATCCTGAGAGTAAATCTCCCCACGCCAGGTCCCCATACGAGTTCCTAGACCCAGAAATGCGTCATATACAACCAGTTCACCCGGTCGAAGGACTTTTCAGCATCCGTGGACAATAACAGCAACGGAATAGGCTTAGTACGGGCTCCATGAAGCACATCCAGTACCCGTGTGTTATTGTCTGGAGCCTCTCCGGTTGAAAAGAAGCCCATCTGATCCGGGTGGATCACTCTTGGAGCGTTTTACTGCGCGTGATAAACGCGCAACAGGTGAAAACCCATGTTTGCCTATGGGCATGGTTCTCACCTGCGTGTTTTACCGCCCGTTCGATCGCGTGGTAAAACACCATACACCCAAAGAAGTACATGGGCTTATTTGGGGCGTATTAACGCGTGTATCCCGCTGTATCCGTCAGGAAACTCACGTTTGCCGCGCTTTTCTTTTACCGCGAATCACGCGGCAAACGCGAGATTCCAATACGCTGAAGTGTGAACCCAGCCTTAGAATGTTGGCAGCCAGTCTAACATTATAACTTTGTATCCAGCCACAAGGGGAGAGGCTGCAGCAGGGACTGGACTTTGTCAGACATCTATCAACACAGCCAAGAGCTGCACAGGATTTAGATGAGTGTGTTATATCTGAACCAGAATCTCAGTCCAGGAAGTAGATGGTGACCCTGGACGATCTCTGAACAAAGATGGTATCGGTATCAGTGCCGATACCGAGTATTTTGGGTGAGTATTTGTACTGGCCCAAATGTTCCGATACCGGAACTTCCGGTCAGAGGGAGATTTCCTCTGACCGGCAGTGTCGCGAGGAAACATGGAGCCGGCTTCCCGGCCCAGGAAGCCAGCTCCATGCCGATTGGCTTGAAAGATGGCTTCCAGGCCAATCAACATGGAGCTGGACAAACAGCATGGAGCCGGCTTCCCGGGCAATCAAGAAGCCGGGCGGCGGGTAATGACACACCACCTGGCTTCCCTATTGCCCAGGAAGCCGGCTCCGTGCTAGCGGAAGTACCAGTATCGGTGCCCGACATCGGCGTGTGCCAAAATATAAATATCGGTACTGAAAAAGGGTATTGGTGCATCCCTACGTGGAACCCTGAGGCCCCATCATAGGTTGCTAGAGGCTCCTTGGGCTGCATAGTTCAAGAGCCAACACCATTTGGCAGAGCCATTCCTCTCAAGAGCCACTGTTCCCAATGACCACCAATGAATTGGTTTTAGGACCTGAAAATTATTACGAGGGTTGCCCTCAGGTCAAACATTGGAGAAAGGCCACTGTAGGGCAAACACCTTCCTTCACATGTTTAACCAGAAGACCCCAGCAATGAAGAATCCTAAATCTCCAAGAGCAAGGCAAGCCTGTCAATCATCCCTCTGATCGGGGGCAGGGTTGGCCAAGGGATGAGAATGAATAAAGGATTTATTGATTTTTTCTTTCAGAAGCTCGGCTCGGATAAGGAGGAGAGAACACGTATGTTTCACGCCACCTTCCCGAGAGACCACGAGCTATATTTACTTCATCCCGCTCTGCGCCAGAAAATATTATTCATCTGACACATATTGCAGAATTGTTACGCTCGTCTTCTTCCGGAATGTTCTTCTCTGTAGTAGCTGAAAGCATTGCGGCCGGAGAGATAATCTTGCCGATAAACATAATTCCCATTGTAGATATACAGACGACAAATGTTTATATACACGGCCCGGCCAAACAAAAGTCACCCCCTGCATTTACCTCAGGAAATAGGTCAGAGCCCTCCATTGGATAAGTGTTATGATCTGGGGTGTCTTTAGTAGTTCAGGTCAAAGTTCAGCAATGTTATGTCCCCATAAAATGAGGTCAGCTGCCCCCCTGAATATACTGAATGACCCGGATTTTCCATTGATGGATTTTTTTTTTTCTTCCGTGATGGCACATTGGACATATTCCAGCTCCCTAGTCAACTCCTCCCATACTCGCCTCCAGGACTTCTCTAGAGTCTCTCCCATCCTCTGGAACTCTTTACCCCAACCTGTCCGTCTATCTCCCACCCTGACTGTCTTTAGGCAATTCCTTGATCTGCTCCCGCTCTCCATCTTTCACTGTTTCCCATTGTTCTGGACCCCCAGAGGCAGGGGCGTATTTACCGCGAGGCAAACTAGGCGTTTGCCTAGGGCGGCACCCTCCGTCGGGGCGGCTGCTCCGCTGGTGCCGCGGTACGCAAACGCCTAGCGCCGCGGTTCAACTCGTACTAGAAAGCCTTCCGCCTGCTGAAAACAAATGACACCATGGAGGCAGCCATGATCTTAGAATAACCACTTCAAGACCACGTACGGGTACGTCATGTGATCCTCGAGCGTTTAGGTAATAGCAACAGTTCCAAATAAGAACCCATAAGATGCAGTGCGTTCCGGTCCGATTCTGGCCAGAACGCACTGCATCGCATTGCAGCAGCCTCACTTTTTTGTGGGGCAGGAGGAGGTGTTGCAGTGAATGGCACCTTAGCCACGCCCTCCGGCCGCAATGTGATCGGCCGCACGGAATCGCAAGGCACATTATTCTTGCGGTCCGGTGTGATCAAAATGCTGCAATCACTATTTTGATCGCACTGGACCGCAGACATAATGTGCCTTGCGATTCCGTGCGGCCGATCACATTGCGGCCGGAGGGCGTGGCTAAGGTGCCATTCACTGCAACACCTCCTCCTGCCCCACAAAAAAGTGAGGCTGCTGCAATGCGATGCAGTGCGTTCGGGCCAGAATCGGACCGGAACGCACTGCAACTGGTGTGAACGGGCCCTGACAGAAATGTAGAAATGTCTCTGCTCCCTGGAGGACAAATTCCGGGAGAATAATATTGGAGGAGTAAATCATGGTGAGATATTATATAAAGGTGACGTCACGTGTGCGCGCCTCCGGTAAGATATCAGGAAAAGACTTCAGACTAAGGAACGGAGCAAACGTCATTCGTTTATTGAACCCCCCGGAGAGGCCAAAGCCTGTCATTGGAAGCCGAACGCACGTTCATTAAAGGATAAAATAAAAAAGCATTTCCTGCGATATTCATCAACGTCAATCCAGCTTCTCCCTGCACTGCCACGTTTCTGCCACTAGAGGTCAGCAGTCTTCTGGGTTAAATTACAGCCAGCAACATGCAACCCCCTTCCAATCTCATGGAGTCATGGACCCACCGCCAGCCTGTGACTGGACAGTGAAAAGAGAAACGGCGCAGTGATGAGCTCATCCCCCTGCCACTCTGCTTTCTCCTATCAGCATGCTGCTTGTCAACACTCGAGCTCTGCTGTACAGGGACTGCAAGAGGTTGATTCCTTATTTAGGAACAGGTTCGCTCGCTAGAATAAGGTTACCAGATTTTCAAAATGAAACCTGGGAACACCCTACTGACCACACCCATTTTTAACCGCGCCCATAAAACCACACCCCCCCATCTGTAGCCAAACCCACAAAAATATGTAACATACAGAGTGCAGGGGTCATGAATAGGTAATTCATGCAATACAGGGGTCGTGAAAAGGCAATACATGGAGCACAGGGGTCATCAGTAGGTATCACATGGAGTGCAGGGGTCATCAGTAGGTATCACATGGAGTACAGGGGTCATCAGTAGGTATCACATGGAGTGCAGGGGTCATCAGTAGGTAATGCATGCAGTACAGGGGTCATGAGAAGGCAATACATGGAGCACAGGGGTCATGAGTAGGTAACACATGGAGTGCAGGGGTCATGAGTAGGTAACACATGGAGTGCAGGGGTCATCAGTAGGTAACACATGGAGTACAGGGGTCATCAGTAGTTAACACATGGAGTACTGGGGTCATAAGTAGGTGACGCATGGAGTACAGGGGTCATACGTAGGTGACGCATGGAGTGCAGGGGTCATCAGTAGGTAAGAAGTAGAGGGGTCATAAGTAGGTGACGCATGGAGTACAGGGGTCACAAGTAGGTAACGCATGGAGTGCAGGGGTGATAGGTAGGTGACCCATGGAGTAGAGGGGTCATGAGTAGGTAACGCATGGAGTACAGGGGTCATAAGTAGGTGACGCATGGAGTACAGGGGTCATAAGTAGGTGACGCATGGAGTACAGGGGTCATGAGTAGGTGACGCATGGAGTAGAGGGGTCATAAGTAGGTGACGCATGGAGTACAGGGGTCATAAGTAGGTGACGCATGGAGTACAGGGGTCATAAGTAGGTGACGCATGGAGTAGAAGGGTCATAAGTAGGTGACGCATGGAGTAGAGGGGTCATAAGTAGGTGACGCATGGAGTACAGGGGTCATGAGTAGGTGACGCATGGAGTACAGGGGTCATGAGTAGGTGACGCATGGAGTATAGGGGTCATAAGTAGGTGACGCATGGAGTAGAGGGGTCATGAGTAGGTAAGGAGTAGAGGGGTCATAAGTAGGTGACGCACGGTGTACAGGGGTCACAAGTAGGTGACGCATGGAGTAGAGGGGTCATGAGTAGGTAACGCATGGAGTAAACGCAATGATGGGCCAGATTATAAAATGTAATGCACACAGCCGGGTAAATAAATCCTTTGTATCTAAAAACTTTACATATCCATCCAAGGACCACATGAAAAAGGTGATGACCTTGAAGGACTCGGCGCTAAGATGTCTTACCTCGGGGGTAGCCAAACTCCGGCCCTCCAGCTGTGGGGGGAAACTACAAATCCCATGATGCATCCCTCTTCGAGAGTCACGTCTGTGGCTGTGAGAATCTTGCAATGCCTCATGGGATTTGTAGTTCCACCGCAGCTGGATGGCCGGAGTTTGTCTACCCCTGGCTTACCTCTTCCAGTATTAATGACCAGAAAACTGTGACTGGAAGATTTACAAATGTATCTGATGCCCGGGATGAGGACGGACTCTTCAGCATCAGCCACAACCCTCCAGATTGATGAATTTTGGGCACAACGCGTCGGACGCTGAAGATCCCGAACCAGGATGCAGCAAGCAAAAGGGGGGCTCTGCAAGATGGTCATGTGGTGTCTTCTAATTCCTCTTAGCAATACTTCACATGGAAGGCTGCTTGGTATGACCGAGAAAGGTATCATGGACCAGAAGAGCTCCCTCGGTAATCCTTCTACTCAACAGCTGGACGCCAATGTTTACGAGGAAGATAAATAGATTGTTTGCGAGCAAAATGTACACCAATGGCAGGGCTGGGTCTGAAGTTCCCGGAAGTTATCGGGAAGGTCGAAATCCGTTCTCACACGGCATCTGTTTAAACATTGAGTCAGAGAATATTCTGGAGTCTGAGTGTCCCGCCCTTGTTGATCCTGGGACATTCCCTCTCTGGTCTCTTAATACCGCTGCTGGAGATGAGGATGTGAGCCACAGGCGGAACTAGAACCTTCGGGGCCCCGGTGCAAGAAACCATGAAGGGCCCCTCCAACCTTAGGGTTAGGCCGCCGCTTGCTTAAAATTTTAGTGCCGGTGTTCTGTCGAGAACGCTGACCCAGTATCTGCGCTTACGTACAGGTGGGATTAACGAGAAAATCTGCATTTATTTACAAAGTATTCGCTTGTAATGGTTAATTGTGACCGTTAATAATGTGCCGTCCATGGCAGTAAATGATGGGTGGCAGTAAATGATGGGTGGCAGTAAATGATGGGTGGCAGTAAATGACGGGTGGCAGTAAATGACGGGTGGCAGTAAATGACGGGTGGCAGTAAATGATGGGTGGCAGTAAATGATGGACGCCAGTAAATGACGGGTGGCAGTAAATGATGGAATATTATTAACGGTCACAATTAACAATTTAAACTGAATACTTTGTGAATAAATCCCGGTTTCCTCGATCATACTGGTCTGTGCGCAAGCAGAGCGGCAGGGAAGGAGCGGAACGATCTCGGGAGGGCCCTCTTCTTCCTCGCTGCCCCCCCCCAACAGGCGGAACGCCAGGGCCCGTTCGCAATTGCGACCGCTGCGACCCTGGTAGTTCCGCCAGTGATGTAAGCTAACATCGAGCAGCATCTAGGTCTCACTTTTCATATGTCAACTACGGGGTAAGTGTTTTCCCCCATAGTTCTCCTAAGGGTCACGACGTGGATACAACATATTCAAATGAGAAGCCAAATAACGTCTGGATTGGAGGAGAACTAGAGACGCAAGGACCAAAATTGCCACAAATGACTGAAGTTGAACTGATCCCTAAAGACGAATTCACAGTCAACGTATTCCCGGTGACGCCGGATAGACTCAAATCTCAGCTACGGAAGAGAGCTGAAACACACCACCAATTAAGGGAGCACATCGGCCTCCTTGAGAAGATTACAGCATAAAATTGACAGTAATGTTGTAATTATCTATTCTACAAACCTTTCCAGGCTGCTCCCTATCTTCAGGATGAATGCCTGCTGGAATCTGCTCATTAGTACAACGCGCGATCTGCTATGCAATTAGCCCACTGCAGTACAATTGGACACCTATCGATGTTTTGTTCTGGTTTCCCTTACGATGGTTGATGAATGGCAGCCGGTGAAGTCTAGAATGTTAGAACTGAATGCCAATACAAAGTGTTCAATGTCAGAGAGGGAGGGACCAATCATCGTACTCCCTACATATTAATCTTTGTAACTCTAAGTACGTTTCCCGTAATGATTATTTCTTATTATAATTCTTGCTTTACAGTTTCCGCAATTCAGCTCGACTTTCCCTTCTCCCGCTAAATGTTCTCTCTCCTATTCTTCACTATGTAACAAACCACAACCAACATCCATATTTAAAAATACAATTTTTTTTTGTCTACTTTTAGTTGTCTCTGACTGTTACCTTGTGGATGTGCTGGAGATGATGGTGTTGAAAAAATAATAGCTAAGAGCCATACATACACTATATTGCCAAAAGTATTGGGATACCCTTTCAAATCATGTGATTCCGGTGTTCCAATCCCCTCCATGGCCCCCGGTGTATAGGATGAGGCCCCTCTGCATGCAGACGCTTCTACAGACATCGGTGAGAGAACGGGTCGCTCTCAGGAGCTCAGTGACTACAAGCGTGGTGCCGTGATAGGTTGTCACCTGTGCAATAAGTCCGTCCGTGACATTTTCTGGCTACTAAATATTCCGCCACGGTCGCCTGTTACCGGGATTATAACAAAGTGGAAGCAACAACAGCAACTCAGCCAGGAAGTGGTCGGCCACGTCACATGACAGAGCGGGGTCAGCGCATGCTGAAGCGCACAGTGCGCAGAAGTCGCCAACTGTCTGCAGAGTCAATAGCTACAGACCTCCAAACTCCATGTGGCCTTATTGGTAATATAGTGTATATTCAGATGAGCCAAAGTCTACCAAAGAGCCGGACACTCTTCTTATCCTCCTCACATTCCTTTCCTTATATTGTTACAGACTAAAGGAATGTTTGCCTACCAGTTGTAGTCACTGCACACATTGAAAGAGATCGGCCCGGGTGCACCACAGATATAGATGGAGGTCCTCACAGGACTTGAGACAGAAGACTTGTAGCAAACAGAGTTTGCCTACCAGTTGTAGTCACTGAAAGAGATCGGCCCGGGTGCACCACAGATATAGATGGAGGTCCTCACAGGACTTGAGACAGAAGACTTGTAGCAAACAGCAAATGTTTAATGTGTCCAATGTTTCCATGGCGCTTAGACTCTATCAAGGCTACAGTATGTAGCTTAAAACTATGGGGTCAGGGCTTTTCCCCATAGTTCTCTTTAGGGTCCCCGGAGGACATACACTAGCGTCCTCTGCTAGTATAGCTCAGTATATAGGGAGCTACAGCTCGCGGTATACTGAGACCGCCGCAAATGGAGCCGACCTGTGACAGCTTCTTTATCACACGTCGGCTCTAACTATGTGAATGAGTGGAAAACACTCCCCTCATAGTTCTCCTTTAATATTTGGGTCATGATATACCTCTGCTTTATATCCCCTTTACAATGAATGACGTCTTCTGCAACCCTTCCTTGACATTGAGGCGCATTTACTAAAATACTGTATGTGAAGATTCACTTCAATCATCCAAACACGTGAAAAGAAGATCCCCACTTACTCAATTCATCTGCACACGATTTGGATCACTGAAGTGAATCTTCACATCTTTCATTGTGTGAACATTAGACTTGTGCGCCGTCAAAAAATTTGTTCCGTTTCGGAATATCCGGTATTTCGTAATTCGTATCCGAAACTCAATTCGGATTCGTACGAAATACGGATTTTCGTTAGTTTCGGCACATTTTCCTAACTTTACGAACATTCGTTATGATGAAGTTAAAAAGCAAAAATACCTTTGTTAATATTGGAGTCGATGTGGAAGTTGTTTTTGTATCCGAAATACGAATTCCGTTAACGGATTCCGTATCCGAATTTCGTATTTCGGATAAAAAAAAACTTACCATCAACTCCAATATAAATGTACTTTGCTTTTTACCTTCAATATAACGAATGTTCGTAACGGAATGTCGTATTTCCTGCCTGTGTATTGTAATGCGACTCTCAGCAGCAGCGGATCCGTATTTCGGATTAAAAAAAAATCTTGTCATGTTGTTCCACCTCATTTACAGGGGTAATATTAGTTCCCATTTCAAAGAAATCCAGATCCGAAATTCGTTAACGGAATTTCGTATTTCGGATATAATTTGGAAACTGCTATTCGGATTTCGGATGCTTCCGAATTTACGAATTTCAGGAAAATTCCTACGAACTTCGATTCGTAACGAAACGAATCGCACATGTCTACTGAACATTCTCAAATGTTTTAGTAAATCATCCTCAGTGGCATAACGTTAACATAGGGAGCACAATGCTGTTATCCTTGGATGGAACAATAGCATTCTTGTTGACTATTTCTGATTTTGTAAACCTTTATTTGCTTTGAACATTCCACTGAAAGAGAGAAATGATCGAAAGTGAAGAGCGATGAGTACCAAGCATTAAAAAAACAAAGCAAATGATGTGCAAAGTAACAGTTTCTTACGCGTTTCAGCACGAGAGGTCTTTGTCCCAGCTATGACTAAGGCTAATTAAGCTGAAACACGTAAGAGACTTTGTAACAATGAGAATTTGTATTCAATCAGAAGGTGGATGAATCGTGGTACTGGAATTGTTCATGAACATTGGCCCCTGAGAAGAGGGCTTGGCGGTGAGTTGCAAAGCGTAGAGTGATGCTGAAGGTTGAGCATTGTGTGGTCCTGGTTTTTGTTAATATTGCACACATTGAATAATAAAGCATGCTAATAGCAATGAATAGAAGCCTTAAAGTATGACTGAAGGCAAAACCATAGAGTTGTGAGGGGTTAGAATTAGGGATGTCCCAATACCACTTTTTTTAAGACAAAGTACAAGTACTTTCCCTCAGGTACTCGCCGATACCAATTACCGATACTTTTTCTTAAAGAGACATGTGACATTTTTTCTAAAACAACACAGACTGATGATTATAGGGCAGTTTCTCACCAGGCTGCTTCCAGATGTCACCAGAACTGAACACATGTCCCCAAAGCAGAACACATGTCCCCAAAGCAGAACACATATCCCCAAGGTAGAATACATGTCCCCACAGCGGAACGCATGTCCCCAAAGCAGAACACGTATCCCCAAAGTAGAATACATGTTCCCACAGCGGAACGCATGTCCCCAAAGCGGAACACATGTCCCCAAAGCAGAACACGTATCCCCAAAGTAGAATACATGTCCCCACAGCAGAACACATGTTTCCAAAGCCGAACACATGTCCCCAAAGCAGAATAGTATTCTGCTTTGGTGACATGTATTCTGCTTTGGAGATATGTATTCTGGGAATAGAGTACATGTCCCCAAAACAGAATTCATCTCACCAGACTGCGTGTCGATCTTACCCAGGTGACATGTGGACATCTGCAGTGGCTCTGCCCCTACAGGGCACTACACCTCCCCAGCTATGCTGGGACCCAGCCTCCTCAATATCAGGACTGGCGATGCTGGTCCCCGGGCCTCCTCCACCGGCTGTCCGGCTGACCATCTCTCCTGCTGGGCCCCGACCTCCATCTTTTTCACTGGCTCCCGGCCCAGTCCTTCCCTGTCAGTGGGCGGCGGGACCTCCCGCTCTGGCTGCACCGCCGGTAGTTCCACCCCTGGAGCTGTCCATGGCTGTGCCTGTGCCGGGAAGGAGATAAAGAACCAGACAGGCACTGCCATGGACAGCTATCTGCAGGTCCCCAGCAGGCTGCCGGGGTCCCCACAAGCACGGGAACTCAAGAGCCGCTGCGATGTAAAAATTTAAAGGGCCGGTTTTGGCCATAAGAATCGGGGCATTTTCACGAGTGCAAGTAATGCCTGGTACCGGCCTCTATACCAGTATGGGGACATCCCCAGTTAGATTTGCCATCAGGTTATTATTGCTCTCTGGATTTTCCCTTTGACTCAGGCTGTAAGAAGTTGCAGTGAAAAACTATTTAGTTATTGGCAGAAGAACAGGGGGGAAGGGCAAATTATTTTTGGCCATCATTGCTGCCATAACCAGCGCTGTACTGAGTGCCATCGTGAGGCTGGGAGGAGGCGAGGAGCTCTAGGTCCTGCAAGCCAGTAGGAGTCCTAGTTGGGCCGACGCATTGCCAGCTGAAGAACTAGGACAGCCGACACACTAGCGTTGTCAGCGTTGTCGTTGTCACTGACGTGTTTTCTATCTCAGAATTTTGGGTTGAGCCAGTACTCCCAATGTCCTCCTTCCACCAAAGGTTCAAATTAGGGGTGAGCTCAGGTCCGGACCGAACCCAGTCTGAACTAGAGCTCCTCTGAACATGGAAGTACCATGGATGCTTCTTCTACCCAATCAGCTTCGGGCCGGGCATTCCCCACCCTGCGGCTACATGTAAACAATGGGGGGGGGGACCGAGGGCTACTTTTGGCTGTATCCCAATAGAAAACGCCCTACAAAACGGCCCAAAGTAGTACCTGGACCTTTTCAGGCGTGGGCCGTTTTGTAGCGCATTAGGGACGGGCGGAAATACGGCAAGGTGGGAACGAGACCCATTGACTACAATGCTATTTATATTTTTGACCATTTTGTAGAGCGTTTGTCGAGCGTAGAACGCGCTACAAAACGGTCAGGTGTGAACGAGGGCTAAATATAGCCATAAAAGGTCAATGACATCACTGCATCCCGACCTTTGTTTACGTCATGCTGCGGGCGGGGGGACAAGTAACGTGGCCTAAAACGTGGACCAGCCCTTTAAGCGTTAGTATTTCAGTGGAGCGGTATGATGAAGAAGAGATGGAGGTCGGAGATTCTGTGTACATTTTCTATTTAATTGCGTCGTTTTCTGAATCCTTCACACACAGAAGGTGCGGCGGAATGATGTGTCCAGGTTCCCCCGAAGATATGTTACCTGCGGGCAAGCCCCCGATCCCAGCAATCTGGAGGGCCGCGTCCATTCAGCAGACTGCGAGGTAGAGATGATCTGCCGGCGTAGCATCTTCGCGGAAAACTGAGACTTGGCTAAAAATAACCGAGGCAGTAAACAGCGTGGGAACCTCAGAGATATGGAAAACTGTGTTCAAGATATCAGACTGAAAAATATGGTAATAGAAACTCGCAGCAAGTAATGTGTAATATGAGGAATGGTCTCCGCTATGGAGGGACGCTTCACCTGCGCAATAATATAGCAATGAAGGCAAAGGTCCCCCGTACACTGAGCAGCTTTAATGTTTGTTGTTTAATTTAATTGTGTGCCAAGACCAGTCACCCTGCACAAGGAGAGAGAGCAGCAGTGAGCGGTGTGTGTCCTGTTTGCTCTGGTTTCCAGTTTTTGCAGGGAATTTGATCCAGCTATCCCAGGCCTCCTGGCCCCTTGCTGGGGTAGCCATGGAGGTCGGGGGGACTTCGTCTGGGAGCTCTCAGCCATGTCCTGAGCTGAGGAGCGAGATACCTGCTGGTGCAGGTGCTTGTAATTTATCTGCCCCTGCTGAGGGTGAAGGAGCTGACTCCATTCGGGAGAGAGTGGTCACCGGCATCCGGATGGTGAACAAGGAGAGAGACAAGCTCTATAAGCTTAGAGCGGAGTGCAGGCGGCTGAAGAAGCAGCGCAGTGGGCTGTATCTGTTGTATGAGGACGATATCTGCTGATCCCGGAGTTCAGCTTTAAATTGGTGATATTACAACTACAGGGCACCCTTGATTGCAAAGTTCATTTAATTACAAAGGTGAACTTACCCTTTAAGCTGTAATAGGGAAGACACTGATGGACTTGGATATTTGGGACGGAATTTTAATCTGGATGCAATTAGTTTTTATTTTATATTGGGGGAGGAGGGGGGGGGGTTGTCCCTGTCAAAGCTAACGTCTGTTAAGACAAGACGGTCCGCCTCTAAGAACATTTCCCGCCGCGCAGACCGCCGCGCATACTGGAGGTGTTCAGGTTTAGAGATCTCCCTGAAGATTCCGGAATGACATCAATAATTCTTCAACGAGATACACATTAGAAGCCGCCAGAAACATTTCCCATTTTAGCTTTGAGTTAAATTTAAATATTACATATTTTTTTCTCCTCCCCAAAAGCATCAAATTACCAATTTCACCTCATTAATAAAAATGGCGGACAAAACGTGTTGCTGGTTTTTTTTTATTACATAATATAAAAGAAGGTTAAAGGAGAACTATGAGGGGGAGGGGCTTATCACTCACCTCATAGTTCTAGCCGACCTGTGACAATGAGACTGTCACAGGTCGGCTCAGTAGATCGGGAAGTGAGGGAACACATACCGGCGTTCGCTCACCTCTCGATCCTGTCACGGCTCTCTGCCGTGACAGGGGAGGGGCTGGATTCCCCCTGCTCCGATCTGCCAGCGCTGACTGGCGGAACGGACAGGGAAGGGGCGGGTACAGCTGGCTCTGCCTCTAGATAGGCAGAGCCAGCTACGGGAGGGAGCTGCCTCTCCGCTCCGATGTCGTCATCCAGAGAGCAACAGCGTGCGGGTAGGTGGACGGGCGAGGGGGCGGGAGGGAGCTGCGGCCGGTCTTCACAGCTACCCCGGAAGTAAGATCTAGCGCTTTCTTCGGGGATGTCTGTAATATAAGACCTACCCCGAACTAGGTCTTATTTTCGGGGTAGGTCTTATATTACAGACATCCCCGAAGATAGCGCTAGGTCTTATTTTCGGGGGATGTCTTACTTTCGGGGAAACACGGTAGTTCTCCTTTAATGAAGAAATCTCATTTGTTTGAGTTGCAGCTTCCACATCTCACCAGCCGCAGGTGACACATTGAATGGATACTTTATAATCATTGCTGGGAAGGAAACACATAGAGGTATATACATATATCTATACAGGGATCCCAACCTGAAAAAAGCAATTAGGGAGGTGCCCTTCCCATTTCAGGGAGGTGCATTCTGCCCACCCCACCATGCGCAGGTTAGGGGGTGAACACCCCTCTGAAATGATGGCAGATAGCAAAGGAAGCAATAGATAGATTGCTATTGGCTAGTTCAATTTGCAATATCCAATAGCAAGCTGGCTATTGCACCCGCCCACTGCTGCTGTCAATCACTAGCAGAGCACCTGATGGAGAACTTCAGGTCCCCCTCTGCTGATTTACAGCAGCAGTGGGCGGGTGCAATAGCTAGTCTGCTATTGGCTATTGCAAAGTGAACTAACCAATAGCAATCTAGCAATTGCTTCCAATGCTATTTTTTTTTTCTTTCTCTGACTGACGGCGGCCCCAATGTCAGAAAAAGTATATATGATCCCTAACCATGAATATCTCACATTTGCTCCATTTTGGTCTTTTGATTAAACCATTTGGTTATACCCAGGGGTGAACCTAGCAGCCGATGCACCAAGGCCCGAGGCTGAGGGGACCCAGTGAGATCTGGTCCCAGGCACCCCTAATTGGTGGAATACAGGGCAGTGCAGGGTCCCTGGGTCCCAGGGAGGGGAGGGGGAGTACAATGGGCTTCTGGGCAGTGGGGTTTGATGGTTTCCCACTTGGACTCCAAGCTGCGTCCCTAGTAACAGGGGAAGGGAGAGGAGAGGGGAGAGAGAATCGAGAAAAAAATCTTGCACCAGGGCCCTTTGTTCCTTAGGTCTACAACTGTTCGGAAAAAATAAATACATGTGTGTCCTGCCAGAAATGTAGTCAGCCAAAACTTCTCCATGCTACACTCTTATCAGTTACATTGTTCCCATCAACCTCTGAGCAATACAGAGCACCCCCCTCCCCTACGTTATGGGGAAATAAGTGAGGGATAGGTGTTCTGTAGTCCTGTCCTAGGGTGACAACACTGCTCTTCCATAGATACAGGAAAGTGAGTAGACGTTATCACCCTAGTTCAGGAAGTGTGTTACTGGTGGGACCACCAGATGTTGACCAAAAAAATCACTAGAAGGTTCATAGACCAGTGGTGCATGCTGGGGAGGGACATAGATATTGAGGGCTGACCATTGAGAGTCTCTTTCTCCCCACTGTGACGACATGGTGATCAGTTTATAAGTTAAATGTGTATTGGTATTGAGTTATGTTTGAGTGCGTTATGCTGTGTGACCTGGTTAGGGAAAGACTATCAGCCCCATCCCTCGTTATCTCCCATTGTTCTCTGAGGGAGCTCAGAACAATGACATTCTGGCCAGACTCCTGCTATGGCTGTCTGGAGTTCGTTAGCAGGTGGACACCTGTGGTGTTGAGCAGACCGATGGTCTGGGAGGGGAGGGGGGATGTGATGGGATTATATTCTGATTTCATCACTTGCTGTATAAAAGTTTGTGCAGTTGCTCAATAAATCAGAGTTTGTTTACCCTACACTCAAGATGAAGTGTGAGCTGTCTGATCAGGCCTGAAGACTGCAGGTGGTCAGATGTGGAGCCAGTCGGGGTCTGAAACAGTTTATGGAGTCCTGTGCTGTTCTAGGTGTCTGTAGCCCTTTAACCTTTCTCCTATTTTGTTGCTTATGCAATAAAATATTAGAACATTCTTAGCGTGTATGATATTTAGGGAATTGAGCACATATGGTGAGCGCTTAAGGATCAGTCTTGAAGCCGACTTGAACATAAACAGGACGGTCTTTATTCCTCTTCAACATAAATGAAACAGAACAGTTCAAGTGCTTCTCATAATAATCCGCTTTTCCTCGGCATATACAGTCCTCGGCATATACCGTCCTCGGCATATACAGTCCTCGGCATATACCGTCCTCGGCACACCCCTGTGTGATACTCACACTGCTCTCTCAGCAGTGTGTCCACCAGGTCCCTTGGGTGAACAACCTTCCCGACCTCTCCTAGCCTCCCCTAGCTGTTCCATGTGCGCCCAGCATGCACCCGAGTCTGCTTGTGGTCGTGTGCCTCCTGCACACCCACGCACCACTGGCTTGGCTTGATCCTCGTGTGCCTCCTGCACAACCACACACCACTTTCTTGGCTTGACCCTCGTGTGCCTCCAGCACACCCACACACCATTGGCTTGGCTTGACCCTCGTGTGCCTCCAGCACACCCATACACCACTGGCTTGACCTTCGTGTGCCTCCCACACACCACTGGCTTGGCTTGACCCTTGTGTGCCTCCAGCACACCCACACACCACTGGCTTGGCTTGACCCTCGTGTGCCTCCAGCACACCCACACACCACTGGCTTGGCTTGACCCTCGTGTGCCTCCAGCACACCCACACACCACTGGCTTGGCTTGACCCTCGTGTGCCTCCAGCACACCCACACACCACTGGCTTGGCTTGACCCTCGTGTGCCTCCAGCACACCCACACACCACTGGCTTGGCTTGACCCTCGTGTGCCTCCAGCACACCCACACACCACTGGCTTGGCTTGACCCTCGTGTGCCTCCAGCACACCCACACACCACTGGCTTGGCTTGACCCTCGTGTGCCTCCAGCACACCCACACACCACTGGCTTGGCTTGACCCTCGTGTGCCTCCAGCACACACCACACCAACTCCTCCCTTGAGCTCTGGTCTGGGCCCTTAATGAGGCTGCTCTCAGCCAAATGATCACTGACAACCCCTGACCTCAGGACTGGAGATTTCATCCCACCCAGAACGCTAAGAAATCTCCAGAGCTCGAGATCCCAGTTACAATCCGGAAAAAACGGAAGAAACCGAAAGGCAGCTTCTTCCCTGCAAATCTTTTTATTTTCTGGAACCTCTCAGCCCCCTCTGGCGGAGAGTCCTAGGTGACTGTGTTGTTGGCTTACTCCATGGCATAGCCACGCACCGCCACAAGTCATTGACTCCCAACTTTACTTTCACATCCCACAAACCGGCTAAGGACTCATCCCGAGGTGAACACTGTTAGCCCCACTGCCTCTTAGAGGTCAGGGGGGGGGGGGGGGGGCGACACAAATATTGTG
>NW_017309305.1:36829-47634 GCF_000935625.1 Nanorana parkeri
GGGGGGGGGGGGGGGGGGGGGACTACAAATGTATTGTCCTTCTCTTGCACATTGGTGTATCTCTTTGTGTCAACATATCGGGTCACAGCAGACAAAGGGTTTCCTGCGATCGCTTTCCTGACAAAGGCTTTGAAGGAAATATTGACCACAGCCCTCATTGTGGTGTATGTGGATTTTACAAAGCCGTTATTGCTGTGCACTGATGGCATCCTATGAGGGCTGTTCTCACTGGTTCAGGGTGAAACTCTTCGCCAGTTTGAGTTTTCATAATTCAGAGCCGAATAATTCAAATCATAGTCCAAGTTGAAGCTACTGGCCATACCTGACAGAGAATACATTTGAAGTGGTGACTTATGGGAACGATTGATTCTCCATGTGATGTGGTGACACGGAACAATCCATTGTCTTACGTAGACAGCACCGAACATGGAGCATTACGCCAACACTGGGTCTTCAGCTTGGCCAAACACACATTGAGATACCAGGGTGGTTGGACACAAAGAGGCCTATCTAAAAAGCAGAGGATGTGACTTTCACAAACATTGTCTGGTGGAGAACCATCCAGGTCCATGGGAGTGATTGATTCTCCAGAATATTTCAAATCACGGTACTAGTTGGAGTTATTAGACATACCACCCACATTGGGTGTTGAGCTTCGTCGAGTACTCTTGAGATACCAGGGTGGTTGGACACATGGAGGTTTATTTTAAATACAGGGAATGTGACTTTCACAAACATTCCCCGGTGGAGAACCATCCAGGTCCATGGGAGTGATTGGATCTCCAATGTTTGTGAAGGTCACAGTCTCTGCTTTATAAGTAGACCCCATAATAATGTAGATGCACTTTGCAAAATTATTTCTGGAAAAAGCTCTCAAGGGAAAAAGATAAAGAAGCTATTGGGACACTGAACAGTCGGCCCTGAATGTCTGAAGGTGTGTACCCGGTTTTCTGGTGTCCTTGAAGTCTAAGAGAGACAGACTATGGGCACCAGCTATACCGACATATGACATATTGGTTGAACCCTAATCCTGAGTCATTTTAAGACAGGCCATATAACTTTCTGGTTGGCCAAGACCGATCCAATCCGATCTAAGGGTTTCCCAATTGTCTCTTAGCTAGGCAAGGAACATGAGACAAAACCAGCACTGTGTTTTGCTGAGGCAGTGATCACTAATCTGGTTCTGTAGGCAATTGCACTGTGTGAAATTATTGCAGAGCGAATAGGAATGATAGTGATATCGAATATCTTCTTCACCTTGTACATGGCTGGACCTTGCGTCACCTCGCACAGCACCACGTCACCGTATAGTCCATTAATTCTTATGAATGGACTATATACACCATATTGCCAAAAGTATTGGGACGCCTTTACACACACATGAACTTTAATGGCATCCCAGTCTTAGTCCGTAGGGTTCAGTATTGGGTTGGCTCCGCCCTTTGCAGCTATAACAGCTCCGCCTCTTCTGGGAAGGCGTCCACAAGGTTTAGGAGTGTGTCTATGGGAATGTTGGACCATTTGTGAGGTCAGGTACTGATGTTGGAGGAGAAGGCCGGGCTCGCAGTCTCCGCTCTAATTCATCCCAAAGGTGTTCTATGGGGTTGCGGTCAGGACTCAGGGCAGGTCGAGGGCAGGCCAGTCAAGTTCCCCCACCCCAAACCCGCTCATCCATGTCTTGGTATGCTGATGTCTTAAGAGTTCCCTTCACTGGAACTAAGGGGCCAACCCCAACCCCCGAAAAACACCGCCCCCCATAATCCCCTCTCCACCAAACTTTACACTTGGCACAATGCAGTCAGGCAAGTACCGTTCTCCTGGCAACCGCCAAACCCAGACACGCCCATCGGATTGCCAGACAGAGAAGCGTGATTGGTCACTCCAGAGAACACGCCTCCTCTTCTCTAGAGTCCAGTGGCGGCGTGCTTTACACCACGGCATCCCACGCTTTGCATTGCACTTGGTGATGTGCGGCTTGGATGCAGCTGCTCGGCCACGGAGACCCATTCCATGAAGCTCTCTATGCACTGTTGTTGCGCCAATCTGAAGGCCGCATGGAGTTTGGAGGTCTGTAGCTATTGACTCTGCAGACAGTTGGCGACTTCTGCGCACTGTGCGCTTCAGCATGCGCTGACCCCGCTCTGTCATGTGACGTGGCCTACCACTTCCTGGCTGAGTTGCTGTTGTTCCCAGTTGCTTCCACTTTGTTATAATCCCAGTAACAGGCGACCGCGGAATATTTAGTAGCCAGGAAATCTCACGGAACTCCTGAATCCAATGATTTGGAGGGGTGTCCATACTTTTGGTGATATAGTGTATGTATTCTGATGAATGAATGGACCTTATAGTCCATTCATTCTTCCTCCCCTTCATGTTACTGAATGTCCGTACCTCTTGAGTAGACATTTGTATAGATTAAAAAATAAATCTAACATAGACCAGTGGCGATGTGCGTTTCCCACGGTATGCCGCAGCTGTAATATTAAAATGTCATTTCTGAAGAGTTCGAGTGACGAAGACAAAATATTCAGAGGAAAAAAACATTTTATTCAATTTATTTTTTTGCAAGACAAACCAAATCAATGATTTTTTTTCTATTGCTACATTGCAGCATCAACATAAGCAATGACTTAAAGTAAATTCAAAGCCGCAAATAGTTTTTTTTGTTTGTTACCTTTGCGTAAAGTCGGTAATGGATAAAACTTGCTACAAATAAAAATAAACCACTCCACTACCATAGGGGGCTAAATGTCAAAAGATGATGTTTCCACGCAGAATTAGTAATATGCAACACTAGATGAGAACAAAATGGTATAAGGGAGCAACTGCGTTCCAACCAAAAAGTTTAAACTATATTCAAGAGATCCTCTCGAGGATTTTTGTATCTTTTTGTTTTTGCATATGTCGTTGTGATACCCTGGGGCCCATTCGCACTTGTGCGTTGTGGCAACGCGCTAAAACGCGCGCGGTAATGTCTCCTTGTGAGATGATGAGGCAATGAGTGATGTCACCCTGGTATAAGTGCAGTGGTTGGAAGTCAGGGTGTAAGGTAAGAATGTTCATTTACATGGGGGAGGGGAGTAGAAGATTAGCAGTGTCCATGCCAGTCTGCAGTTATAGCACTGGAGCCAATAATCAATCAAGAAAAAAAAAAAGGGAGGCTCCATTGACACCTGTGTCTTTAGGTGCAATTAGGGATTCCTGCATCATGAACTTGCGATTTCCTGCAGCAGTAACCCCTAATCTGCTGTTTACAAGTGGTAGCTGTCACCCATTCAAGTTAATGATGAACTTTTTGAGGAGCATTTTGAGGAGCATTATGAGGAGAAGCATTGGGGAGCATTTTGAGGAGCATTATGAGGAGGAGCATTGGGGAGCATTTTGAGGTGCATTGGCAAGCTGGGTTAGCTTCTTCAGCATAAGGTTCCAGATGTTCAAAGCACATCCACCACAGGCTGAATGTCATTAGATGCCCCAGTACATGCCTCCAAACCCATTCCCACGCTGCATCGACTTCTCGGAATGTCTTCGGAGTGCTGCCATGGCCCGTGCCAAAATCATAAACTGTAAACCTTTGGCATAAGTACCAGAGGTAAGTTCTCACGCTCAGTATTCTGTGTTGCGTCCACCAACGAGGACAAGGCCAAGCAAGGGTTGTTGCAATTGACAAAGCCAGATGCTCCTCTGCAGGCTTCTACTTACAAACACCTCTTCGCCGGAGGCGCCGGTCTGTCCTCGCCAGACTGGGCATCCCATAGAAAAGAAATTCATAATTCACTCCAAAAGAACTCTGTGTATACAGTTATTGAAGATGAAGGTCATAGCCACCCACCTGAGCTTCTCCCTCATAACACGTTTCCCCTACTACAGGGCTTAATCATAGGGAAGCTCAGGCGGGTGGACGTGACCATCATCTTTTGGAGTGCGGTATGAAAATTGGTGAAGATTGAGCAAAACAAATCATTACATTTATATCTTCCTCACACTGTAGACACCCAACACTGTGCTACACAAACCTTCTGACATCCGTAAAGGAAATATGGCCCCTTGTTATGTGGGCTCCGTTGGGCCTTTCCAGAGAGAGAAAGAGATATCATGCTACAATAGGCATGTATGTGCCTATGTTCCATGACTTTACTGCGCTACGCACTGATTCAGTTGGAGGGCTTTTTTGGATTCCTTCAGCCCAATGGTGGTCATCTCTTTTGATGCAGAGGGCTCCAAGGGCACCAATGGGACGCATATAATATTCAGTGACTGTAATGCTACATAATGCTGTTAGAGACTGCTGACATGGAGCAGGAGATGGTCAGGGACTACAGGCACGCTACAAGAGATGTAAATATTATACAAAATTATATTATATAAAAATACCGGCCGGGGGGGTGGGGTGTAGGTGCCCAAAGACAACTGTTCTGGAAACAATCCATTCAATTAATAACAACTTGTAACATGCATACATAGCCAACCCGTATTATACAGTGGTACCTCGGTTCACAAACTTAAAGGAGAACTATGAGGCGAGTGCTCACCTCATAGATCTAGCCGACCTGTGACAATGAGGACTGTCACAGGTCGGCTCAGTAGATCGGGGGGTGAGCGAACACATACCGGCGTTCGCTCACCTCTCGATCCTGTCACGGCTCTCTGCTGTGACAGGGGAGGGGCTGGATTACCCTCTCCCCGCTCCGATCCGCCAGCGCTGACTGGTGGAACAGACGGGGGAGGGTGCGGGTACAGCTGGCTCTGCCTCTAGATAGGCAGAGCCAGCTGTCACTCACGCAGCTGGGCGGATCCCGGCACAATTGTCGGGATCCGCTTCAGCTGCGGCGTCTCAGTATACCGCGAGCTGTGGCTGAGCCTAGGGTGACGGGAGGACGCTAGTTTGTGTCCTCCCGTTACCCTAAGGAGAACTATGGGGAAAAGCCCTGACCTCATAGTTCTCCTTTAATTCGTTCCATGATTCTGGTCACGAACCGAATTGGTTGTGAACCGAATCAAACTGTGATCAGACCGCGATCTCAACTAGAGGAACAGACCATGAACCCATCGCACTCAAAACCGCTGTTCCGTCTATAATCACAGAGTAACATAGACGCCGGCACTCCAAGCGATGAGTCAATGGCGTCTGTTTATTGACGCATGAGACACAGCACAATGCATAACAAAGCTTTTTGATGCGCTGTGCTGTGTCTCGTGCGTCAATAAACAGACGCCATTGACTCATTACTTGGAGTGTCGGCGTCTATGTCATTCTCTCAACTAGAGGAAGCCACGACCATGTGTCAGAGCGGGGGAAGATGGCTGCGGTTGTGTTCGTCACCCCGATGTGGACCTTGCAAAATTTTGCCAAACTTCCTGTTCACGGACAGAAGCGTTTGTGAACCGAGGTACCACTGTACACACATAGACCTGCTGGTGGAGTATGTCTGTGAAGGTTCTCATTCATCCAGGTCACATGGTATATCTGTACAAAGAATAAATCAAGGCAACTGGACTTGCTGTATTTTTCACGAAGACTTTTTGCTGGTCATTTGACTAGCTCTCTCAATTCAGTGATGATGATGTTGCTCCAATCAACATACTTACAATACATACATCCTAACCTGCATGGGGTCAGAGACCTCATGGAGGTAATGTGTTGATTGCATTTGCACGATTGGAGCTAGCGGGTGTTATTAAGCCTCCTAGAGAGAGGAGTTATAACAGCACTGTATGCGGCAGACAGTAGATGTCTCACCCCCCTTCCCCACCACCACCACCGCCACCTCTATTCAAGCTTGGCTTCTCCATTGTTACATACATGGCCTCTTTCACACCTCTTTTATACCAGTCCTCCTCCCTGTCTAGGATGTGTACATGGCGGTCTTCATAGGAGTGACCTTTTTCCTTTAGATGTAGGTACACTGCTGAATCCTGACCAGATTATGTGGATTGGAGCAACATTCACCATATTTAGACGCAGATAATTTTTTTCTACAAGTCATTCTTAATTCAGAAAGCTGGTCGGATGACCAACAAAACATCTTCCAGAAAAATGCAGCGAGTCCAGTTGGCTTGATTTATATTTTACAGATATACTGGCTGGTGGCGGCACCATACTGGAGGAGGAGGACCTGTATTTACCATCTGAAGCTGGGTTCAGGCTGGCTCTTGCTGATCTGTGGATCCAACGATCTCTTCCATTTAAAATGCAACATTGTTTTAAAGGTGTCTGTTAAATGGATCTAAGGAATCAACACTGAAGATATATGAACTCTCTATACGAGATTGGGTCTAAAGTGCAAATTCAGAGGGGTACATGGGCATCTGCGCCCCTCCATATGTGTCTCCCTGCAGGCCCCCCCACCAGCAGGAGGACTTCTACCACTGGTGCGTCACAATAGTCAATCTGCATCCTACAACAATACCTCTAAAATCCCTAAGGAGCCGGTAACGAAACGCGTCGAGGGAAACCACAACTCATCTCAATGAAGATTACTCTATGGACCATTGTGGCAATTAATCTGCATGTTTAACAAATGCAATTTATGAGTTAGTAGTACATGGAGGTACTCATACTCAATTGGATGACTGCACACAACAGCAAAAAAACATTTTTTTAAATATGTCTATATAAAAGGAACAGTTGTCTTTGGGCGCCTATGAAACCCCTGTATCTTTATATAATATTTACTCCGAGTGCCAGGAAGGGGGTGCCAGAATCACCTACCAGTCCAATATATGGCGGTCATGCTACAAGAGATGATGTAAACATGTTGCAGGAGATGGTCAGGGACTGGAAACATGTTACAGGAGTATAGGAGCTGTTGGTGGCTGGGGGCAAGCTTCGAGAGACAGCCATAGGCTGGGGACACATTATATATAGACTACTGCCTGTGCATGGATCCTTTGGGCCTCACATAAAGGGCTGCAGGTTGGGTACTGGGGCCCTTCCCACCATCCCCTGTATGGTTACACTGTGTTGTTGGGTCCCAAGCCCTCCTCTATAGAAGTCATGGTGGCCACACATTGGACTGATGATGGCCAAAAAAGCCTGAAACAGTTGTCTGCGGTTTGGAATGAATGGCTCTGTAGTATTAGGTTAAGGTCCCCACACACCTTACGATAATCGCGGGAAATCCTGCGATCGTACGATTATCGTAAGGTGTGTGGCTGCCGTGCGACCTCTACTACTGTAAGGTCGCACGACTTTAAACTTACGGACATGTTCGAAAACCCGCCGAGCATCGTACGGTTTGTGGCATGTCCGTACGATAACAGCCTTACGGGCCGGTGTGCGCAAGCGCACAAAAGTCTTGCGATGGTTGTAAGGTGTGTGCCCAGCCTTACACTTGTACTATACACCCGAGGTTCAGGATGTGCATCTGTCTGGTGGGGTGTAAAGGAATTATTTGCATGACTCCGCCCACTGTCCTAAAAACGAGGGCATGAAAACCTCTTCCTCTGAGTATATGTGATGGAATGAGACATGTGATCGCCTTCTGTTCTAAGAAGGTTTTACAAGGAGCGATGAAAACGCAAAATCCCTGTGATGTAAGATGCACACTTGTATGTACAGATCAAAAGGTAAACTATAGAATTCAGAGTAAATTATTCTTTTTACACTTTTAACACTTTTGTGTCGTATTTCTTATAGATGTATGTACAATATTTGCTTTTTTTACAAAAAAATACTGGAATTAAATATATTCCTCAATAATTACAAAAGATATAAATCCACTTTGTCCGTATTAAATGCCTTTGTAAACCCAGATGTTAGCGTAGCAGTGACATCATCGCTGTGCTGCACATTGCCTGGGCAGAGAGCAGAGATGTGGGAGGGGCCCATCAGGCCCCACCCACTACAGGAGAGGGCGCGGAGATAAGACCAGTCACCCTGCATAAGGAGGGAAAGCAGCAGCGAGCAGTCTATAATACAGGAGGGGGCAGAGACAAGACCAGTCACCCTG
Organism: Nanorana parkeri; assembly: GCF_000935625.1. NCBI lineage: Eukaryota > Metazoa > Chordata > Amphibia > Anura > Dicroglossidae > Nanorana > Nanorana parkeri. The sequence goes on from NW_017309305.1 coordinate 44,782, forward strand.
CACTAGGAGAGGGGGAGAGCAGTGACTGGTCTTTATTACAGGAGGGGGGCAGAGAAAAGACCAGTCACCCTGCACAGGGCTAGAGAGAGCAGCAGTGAGCGGTCTTTATTACAGGAGGGGGCGGAGACAAGACCAGTCACCCTGCACAAGGACAGAGAGCAGCAGTGACCGGTCTTTATTACAGGAGGGGGGGGGAGACAAGACCAGTCACCCTGCACAGGGCTAGAGAGAGGGGCAGCGACCGGTCTTTATTACAGGAGGGGGCGGAGACAAGACCAATCACCCTGCACAGGGCTAGAGAGAGCGGCAGTGACCGGTCTTTATTACAGGAGGGGGCGGAGACAAGACCAGTCACCCTGCACAGGGCTAGAGAGAGCAGCAGTGACCGGTCTTTATTACAGGAGGGGGCGGAGACAAGACCAGTCACCCTGCACAAGGAGAGAGCAGCAGTGACCGGTCTTTATTACAGGAAGCTCTTTGCACAGGGAAAGTGTAGGGATTTTCTTTTTTTGGAGCACTGCACAGATCTGGAAGACATACACAAAGGACTCAGAGTCTGAAGGAAGTATTTAGACAATATCTGTTGAGCCCAAGTTTCAGCTTTGATGGGTTGCAGTCACTGTTCTGACTCATTCCGTTCTATGAATATTCCAGCTTGAGCTACAGGCTTTGTTACAATAACGGTATGAAAAATGGGAGGAGCCGAGAGCTCCGCCTGCATATGGAAATACAAAAAAAAAGGTTCATATGCAATATTTCATATTCATCGAACAAAACAAAAAGAAGAAACATCTCATTTTTCAGTCCTGACCATAATAAAGGAAGAAAGAAGATATTTACACAACCAGCATGCGTTCCCTTTAAAGTGCAGGCCGGGCTCGGCTACGGTTAGCCGGTTGATTTCTGCAGCTGGAAGGACTCATATTTGGTAAGTGCCGGCGCACCTATTGGGTTGTAGGCGGCATTTGAAAAGGGTTTTGCGATGTGCGGAAGCCGGTGCTCGCTCTGAGAAGAATGATTATGTTACGGTGTTGTAGAACGCTGCTCAACGTCTTTTTACTTACAATGATACGCTGTTCACAACCTCAAAAGCAGGCACCTTGGCTTTGAGACCACCAGGCCCGGGCCGAGGGGTAGGCAGAGGAGGCAGCCACATTGGGTGGGGGTGGAGGTGCACCCTGACTTATTTGCCTTGGCCGCTAAAGGACCTTCAGTTGGCACTAAAAATTACCACCAGCTTGTGTGCACCAGAAAGCCCAAAACCTCAGGTGCTCAACTATTGCAAAAGCCGACTCAGTTCCTTCACTAGCACATTCCATCTCCTGTACCTCCTAAATGGCCTTTGATCATCAGGCTTCATACAAATGGAGCACAGGTGGGGTACTAGGGGTCACAACCCAAACAAATGGATCACAGGTAGGGTACTAAGGGTCACAGCCCAAACAAATGGACCACAGGTGAGGTACTAGGGTTACAACTCAAAGAGATGGCCACGGGTAAAGGTACCAGAGGCCACAACCCAAACCAACATATCACAGGTAAGGTACCAGAAGCCACAACCCAAAAAAATAGACCACAGGTAGGGTACTAGGGGTCACAACCCAAACACATGGACCACAAGTGAGGTACCAGGGACCATAACCCAAACAAATGGACCACAGGAGAGGTACTAGGGTTAGAACTCAAACAGATGGACCACATGTAAAGTACCAGAGGCCACAACCCAAACCAACAGACCACAGGTAACATACCAGAAGCCACAACCCAAACCAATGGACCACATGTATGGTATCAAGGGCCACAACCCAAATAAATGGACCACAGGTGAGGTAACAGAAGCTCCATCCCAAAGCAACGGACCACAGGTGAGGTATCAGGGACCACAATCCAAACAAATGGACTGCAGGTGAGGTACCAGAAGCCACAACCCAAACCAACAGACCACGGGTAAGGTACCAGAAGCCACAACCCAAACCAACAGACCACGGGTAAGGTACCAGAAGCCACAATCCAAACCAACGGACCACAGGCAAGGTACCAAGGGCCACAACTCAAATCAATGGACCACAGGTGAGGTACCAGAAGCCACAATCCAAACAGATGGACCACAGGTGAAGTATCAGAGGCCACAACCCAAACAGATGGACCACAGGTGAGGTATCAGAGGCCACAACCCAAACAGATGGACCACAGGTGAGGTATCAGAGGCCACAACCCAAACCAACAGACCACAGGCGAGGTACCAGCGCTCACAACCCAAAGTCATGCCCAGTGGTGCACAAGCCAGCATCAGCATACATAATCAGCCTGGAATTCAGGGCTCATCGGGATATGTGCAGGCTTTCTAAAAACACTTGTACTCGCCTCCAGGTGCCTGCTTTTCAGGTCAGGTCAGCAAATGGTTAAAAACTGTTAAAACATTCTAATCAAAAGCCATAAACTCCGCTGCATAATCGCTGCCCGCTTTGTCCGAGTCCTGGTCTGGAAAGGCGGCTCTGACTTTGCTCACAGTGCACGCAGGGACTGGTCTTCGTCCTCCGCTCCCCAGGTGGCCATGGATCCATGCACTAAAGCCTCTGTAGGCGGTCTTCCTGAGTGACCTGTACGGGAATCCACGGAGAAAGAACAATATTCAGAAGGATTGTATTGCAACCAACATTATTTGTTTTACCTAAAGGAGATCTATGAGGTGAGTGATTTCCACTCATCCCCATTGTTAGAGCCGACGTGTGACAAAGAAACTGACACAGGTCGGCTCCATCGATCGGGAAGTGAGCAGAAACATGCAGCCGATCCGCTCACTTCCCGATCGTCTCCCTGCAGTGAGCGTCAGTCACGGCTCCCCGCAGGGAT